>NW_022444893.1:0-1319 GCF_009761245.1 Sapajus apella
TCTCTACTAAAACTACAAAAAATACCTGGGCATGGTGGTGCGTGCCTGTAATCCCAGCTACTCAGGAGGCTGAGGCAGGAGAATTGCCTGAACCCAGGAGGCGGAGGTTGCGGTGAGCCGAGATCGCGCCATTGCACTCCAGCCTGGGTAACAAGAGCGAAACTCCGTCTCAAAAAAAAAAAAAAGAAAGATTTTTGATATTCAAGGACTGAATTACTATGTATACCAAATTCTAAGGTCTACTGTAGAGTTCAGAAGACTAAACCATCAAACCGAATTATTAAAAATACTCCTGACTGGCCTGGCTCGATGGCTCACACCTGTAATCCCACCACTTTGGGAGGCTGAGGTGGGCGGATCACCTTAGGTCAGGAGTTCGAGGCCAGACTGACCAACAAGGAGAAACTCTGTCTCTACTAAAAATACAAAATTAGCCAGAATGGTGGCACATGCCTGTAATCTCAGCTACTCAGTAGGCTGAGGCAAAAGAATCCCTTGAACCCGGGAGGCGGAGGTGGAGGTTGTGGTGAGCTACGATTGTGCCAATGCACTCCAACCTGGGCAACAAGACCAAAACTCTGTCTCTAAAAAAAAAGAAACAAAAAAAAAAACCCCTAATTTTCTTTTTTTTTTTTTTTTGGTTCCTGAAAAATAAGGGGGGGGAAAAAAGGTCCTGACCTTGAACCACACTGTTGTTACCAGCGTATTGATGACTTCCTTTTTCCCACCCTACCCTCAGGGGCTCTTTGACCCAATGTAAAAGGGATTTCTTTGTAACCTCTAATAAGTCTAGGCCGCAGGGAGAGGAGGAATATCTAAGAATCCCTTTCAAAGTTTAGCAAACATAGAACCTTGCTCTGGAACAGTACAATATTATTGGCCAGAAGAGAACCCCCTCTTCAATTTCTGGGTAGGTGTTAAAAGAGGAGGAAGAAGAACGTGTGGGAGGAGATGAGGGAGGTGCAGTGATGATGATGGCGTTGGGGAGATAACTGTGCAGCATCTATGACAATTCTCTTATCGTGACCTTCGCTGTTGCTCCAATTAGCTGATGTAGGGTGAAATAAAGCTGTTGACTCTAATAATGCAGCATCCAAATAGTGAACGATCTTGATAGTGAGTTATCTCGATTGTTCAGGGTCAGTTACAGATTAAACTCCTTGCTCCACTCTTCCTCACTTGTCACTGCTGCTCTAGACTAGTATTAAAAGCTTTTTACAGGCCGGGCGTGGTGGCCCACACCTGTAATCTCAGCATTTTGGGAGGCCGAGGCGGGCAGATCACCTGAGGTCAGGAGTTCAAGACCAGCCTGGCCAACA
>NW_022444893.1:1419-3041 GCF_009761245.1 Sapajus apella
CAAAAAAAAAAAAAAAAAAGCTTTTTACAAAAAGAAATAAATATTATATTTAGAATATTGCACGACATCAGAGTATTTTAGTTATTTTAAAGGGGTTGGAGGAAGAGGGAGCAAGAGGTCCCTGCCTCCAGGAGTAAATAAATCTAACTATGTGAAATAAAGAGTTCAGCCCAGTGCGGTGGCTCCAGCCTGTAATCCCAGCACTTTGGGAGGCCAAGGCAGGTAGATCACAAGGTCAGGAGTTCAAGACCAGCCTGGCCAAGATCGTGAAACCCTATCTCTACTAAAAATACAAAAATTAGCTGGGTGTGGTGTAATCCCAGCTACTCGGGATGTTGAGGCACAGAATTGCTTGAACCTGGGAAGTGGAGGTGTCAGGGAGCCAAGATCGTGCCACTGCACTCCAGTCTGGGAGACAGAGCTAGACTCCCTCTCAAAAGAACAAAAGACAACAAAAGCACAAAGAGTTCAAAGCTAGGGCACATAGTGTAATGTTGAGAAGGAAATTCACATTCAAGAAAGCATTTGCTAGGCCAGGAGCAGTGACTCATGCCTGTAATCCCACCACTTTGGGAGTCCAAAGCAGGTGGATCATCTGAGGCAGGGGTTCGAAACCAGCCTGGCCAATATAGTGAAACTGTCTCTACTAAAAATATAAAACTTAGCCGGGCATGGTGGCGGGCACCTATAATCCCAGTTTACTCAGGAGGCTGAGGCAGGAGAATCACTTGAACCCAGGATGTGGAGGCTGCAGTGAATGGAGATTGTGCCACTGCACTTCCAGCTTGGGAAACAGAATGAGACTCTGTCTCAAAAAAAAAAAAAGCTTGGCTTGATGGCTCAGGGCTGTAATCCCAGCACCCAGCACTTTGATAGGCTGAGTTGGGTGGATCATGACGTCAAGTGTTCGAGACCAGCCTGACAAACATGGTGAAATCCTGTCTCTATAAAAAAAATTAAAAAGAAAAAAAAAAGAAAGCATTTGCTAATTATACTAGGTTTTGTTTTTTTTTTTTTTTTTTTTTAAGATGGGGTTTCACCATGATGGCCAGGCTGGTCTTGAACTCCTGACCTCAGTTGATCCACCCACTTCGGCCTCCCAAACTGCTAGGAATACAAGCGTGAGCCACCGTGCCCGGTCCAGTTTTCTATTTTTCTTAAATTTGAGTTGAGAAACAAATTCCATATGGTGAACAAATCTCAAGTAAATATATTTTATTAGAAACAGAGCCTCACTCGTCACCCTGGCTAGAATGCAGTGCCCAGGTCTCTGCTCACTGCAGCCTCCACCTTCAGGTTCAAGTGATTCTCCTGCCTCAGCCTCCCAAGTAGGTGGGATTACAGGTGCTCGCCACCATGCCCAGCTAATTTTTTCTACTTTTAGTAGAGACAGGGTTTCAATATGTTGTCCAGGCTGGTCTTGAACTCCTGATCTCAGGTGATCCACTCGCCTCGGCATCCAAACTGCTGGGATTACCAGAGTCTTGCCCTGTTGCTTAAGCTGGTGTGTATTGGCATGGTCGCGGCTTACTACAACCTCTGTCTCGTGGGTTCAAGCAATTCTCCTGCCTTAGCTTCCTGAGTAGCTGAGATTACAGGCACACACCACCATGCCCAGCTAA
>NW_022444894.1:0-3040 GCF_009761245.1 Sapajus apella
TCATGATTCTGCGTAGGAAGAAACATATGAGATGGTCATTCAATTTCTGTAAGACTCACCCACGACAGGGAGCACCAAACTCCCAAGCTCATTCAAACAATATTCCATCTTCCTAGACCTCAAGGAAAAGCCCAGTCTCAGCCTTGCCCCAACCCGGTCCCCAGGAAGGGCACTTGGCCCTAGTGAACAAACCACCTGTGAAAGGAGAAGAGAATCCATAGTAGGTACAGGAGGGCAGTGGGTAGAGGAGGAGGAGGCATGAACCTGAGGTGCCACCATGCTAATGAGACTGGCACCAGGGCAAGGGACACTGCCAGGTAACACAGTGTCATCGGCAGATGGCTGTACAGAAGCAGCTGGTCTTTGGAGTCTGTCACAGAACAGAGCAGGGCATTAGGGGGCCATGTGGGAGAGAAGGCACCTCAGCGCCACAGACACAAGGGTGTGGAACAGGTAGGACCGGTGTTGCCGCAGTCAGCATGACAGTCACGCATGCTAGGAGACACTCGGGGGGGTGTTTGCCCAGGCCTTGGGCTGCTAGGCAGCACTTTGAAAGGCCAAAGCTCAAAGCAGGGGCTGCACAGACTCCTCAATAAACATGAGGACCTCACACTCCCTGGAGCTTAGCAAAAGACAGCAGCAGGCTCTGAGCTGTGGCAGCCACAGCAGACAGGAGGAAGGTGTACCAAAGTCAGGGAAGAGAAAGGCACTGTCTTCCAGAAGGCCAGTCTGTGTTACAGAGTGACCCTAAGTGGGCCCCTGCTGGGCAGAGGTTGGTGATGAGGAAGTAGTATTCTCGGCAATGTACAATGTAGCTATCTGCCTCTCTCTTCTCCCTTCCCTTCTCCCCTGCAGTGGCACAATCAGCGGGGTTTACCATCTCCTTCAGCTTACCCAGCTTCTCCTGCAGCTCACCCAACTTCTCCCACTGCTTGCCAACTTCTTCTACAGCCCGCCCAGCTTCTCCTGCAGCTCTTTCTTGACATGCTGCTCAGACTAAAGTGCGCTGGTGATCTCCATGTTCTCATTGTTCTGGACAGAGAGAGGCAATCGTGCCACCCACTCCAGGTGGAGATCCCGGAGGTTGATGTCTGCCTCCCATGGCACTGGGAAGGAAGCAGGCAGATTAGAAAAATCATCCCCTCTCTCCCACAGCCATTAAAGCAGGGCTCTGGCTTGCAGGTGCCTTCAGAAGTGCCACTTCACATGAGGGCTGTGCCCCCTGCTGGGGGCCCCATGGCAGCAGGGGGTGGGGAGCGGGGTGGGGGGTGATTTGGCTGAGAAAGGAAGCAGACAATAAGGGCCCCTGGATTCTTAAAAAAAACCCTCCCCTTAGTCCACAGCTCCTCTCAGGCTCCCCAAACTTGGCCTCCCTGCTAATGATTTCTCGCACCCTGATGGTAGTCAATCTTCCAAGCCACTTACAAATAGAGACAACCACGGTGGCTGACAACAGGCACTTTTTCCTCTTTGCTGATGGGGATAATTGAGAGAGGAGCTGGTGGATGGACAGGCCACGATCTCCCTCTTTGCCCCCATCTCCACAAAACCCAGATCCATGACCACCTCTGGCTGTGCTCCTCCCATCTCACAGATGCCTGGAATAATCAAGTGACCTTTCTATGGCGGGGGCTGAAGGGTCAAGTCTCACCTACTCTGACATCTGCTGCATCATCTGCCACCACATGGCACCCTCTCCTTTCAGATTTTCAGCGTGCTGATTTTTCTCCATCCATAGTTGTTTAAGTGACTCCATCACCTGCAGGAATGGGCACAGAAGTTAGGAAGGGCTGTCTCTGGTCCTCACCTGCTCCTGACCACCTGGTATCATCTTCCTCCCACATCTCTCCCTCTGCAAAGCATCACCCACCCAGATGTGCTTCCAGCTTTGCCCGCTCCTCCATGGCCTGCTATAACTGCTGGTTAGCATCAGTGGCTTCATGACCAGCTTGAGAACTGGATGGTAGTGAAAAGTTCAGATCTGGGGAGACTGGGCCATTCCTCATATAGTGCCCCTTAAAAGGGCTAGCGCTAGGCTCAATGTACAGCTTGATCAAAAAATATCTCTACCATCAAGTTTCTTTGCTTCAGAAATAAAAAATAATTTTTAAAAAGATCTCAGGCCAAGGATGGTGGCTCATGCCTGTAATAACAACACTTTGGGAGGCTGAGGTGGGTAGATTGCTTGAGCTCAGAAGTTCAGTAACAGCCCGGGCAACATGGTGAAGCTCCATCTCTACAAACACGAAAATTAGCCAGGGATGGTGGTGTGTGCCTGTAGTCCCAGCTACTTGAGAGGCTAAGGAGGATCACTTGAGCCTGGGAGGTGGAGGTTGCAGTGAGTCGAGATCATGTCCCTGCACTCCAGCCCTGGTGACAGAGCGAGACCCCATCCCCACCCTCAAAAATACCTATTCTCTATTATTACTGTCGAATAGTCAAAGTGTTGGCTTCAACATCAGAAGGAAATAGACGACTCATGAGCTAGCCATATAGGTGTAATCTATAAAATAATGGCTTTCATCCATTGTGCATTTTTTAAAAAATTAAGCCCTAACCCTGAGATTCTGATTCCCCAGGTCTATGGCAGGGCCCTAATTTGTAGACTTTTAGCAGTCTCTAGAGAATTCTATGGTAGGACCCAAATATTCCAGCTCTTGGCTACAGCCTCCCCATACCCTGCATGATCCCTAGACCATGGTCCCAGCTGGATGGGGCTCCCACAACCTCCAGAACTGCAGCTTCTCGCCTTGAAGCAGGAGATCGGCCCTCTCCTGCTTCTTTTGTAGCTCCTTTAAGTTGAGTTAAATCCCTGATTTCTCGGTCACTAGGACTTGAAGCTTCTCTTTTAGTTCTGAGTTCTTCTGTTTCAGGTCCTTACTGTTTTCGCTATGGCCAGAGGCAGTAGAGAAAGGAACAAAGAATAGAAAGAACTGCTTTGGTGATCAGCCCTCTACACTGGCCTCACAATCACAAAACCGTGGCATTGGGAGGGACCCCACAAATCAAAAGTCTCAGGTGGCAGGCCAGAGAGAAGACA
>NW_022444895.1:0-3040 GCF_009761245.1 Sapajus apella
GCTGTGTAGCAGAATGATTGTCAAGGTGTATATTCCACTTAGAGAGTAAAACAGAAATGTGAAAGTACCAGTTCAGAAAACCTTTCTTTGGAGAATCTGCAAAGAGATATTTCCAGACATATACAGGCTCCTAAGAATTAGCTTTAAGATCGCATCTAAATCATACGACAAACGTCTCTTTCAAACTGTGCCACTGTGTGTTCGTTGAGCTTAGGAAGTTGCATCTATGTTTATATTCAGCCAGTTAGAAACAGGTTTCTTCTAAAAGCTGCGTTTGGATATTCCTGAGTGAATGGGAGTATAGGGTTTAATGAGAAATATCTGGCTCTAAAACAAAAACGGAGCTATGTAGCAGAATGGTTCTCAAGGTGTGTGTTCAACTTACAGAGGTAAACAGATGTGTGAATGTAGCGGTTCCGAAACACTTTCTTAAACAGATATATGAATGTAACAGTTCAAAAAGCCTTTCTTTGGAGTATCTGGAAAGAGATATTTCCAGCCATATACAGGCTCCTAAGAATTAGCAGTAAGATCGCGTCTGAACCACAGGAGAATCGTCTCTTTGAAACTGCTCTCTTATGTTTTCGTTGACCTTCGGAAGTTGCATCTATGTTTAGATTCAGCTAGTTAGAAACACGTTTCTTCAAAAAGCTGCCTTTATACATTCCTGAGTGAATGGGAATAACGGGTGTAATGAGAAATATCTGGCTCTAAACAAAAGCGGAGCTATGTAGCAGAATGATTGTCAAGGTGTATATTAAACTTACAGAGTTAAAAAGTTGTGTGAATGTAGCAGTTCACTAACCCTTTCTTTGGAGAATTTGGAAAGAGATATTTCCAGCCATATACAGACTCTTAAGAATTAGCTTTAAGATCGCGTCTAAGCCACATTAGAAACGTCTCTTTCAAACTGCTCTGCTGGGTGTTCGTTCACCTTCGGAAGTTGCATCTATGTTTAGATTCAGCGAGTTAGAAACACGATTCTCCAAAAAGCGGCGTTTGGATGTTCCTTAGTGAAGGGGAGTATAGGGTGTAATGAGAAATATTGGGCTCAAAAAAAACAACGGAGCTGTGTAACAGAATGATTGTCAAGGTGTATATTAAACTTACAGAGTTAAACAGATATGTGAATGTAGCAGTTCAGAAAACATTTCTTTGGAGAATCTGGAAAGAGATATTTCCAGCCATATACAGGCTCATAAGATTTAGCGGTAAAATCGCGTCTAAACCACAGGAGAAACGTCTCTTTCAAACTGCTCTGTTGTGTTTGGTTCACATTAGGAAGTTGCATCTATATTTAGACTCAGACAGTTAGAAACAGGTTTCTTCTAAAAGCTGCGTTTGGATATTCCTGGGTTATTTGGAGTATAGGGTGTAATGAGAAATATCTGGATCTAAAGCAAAAAACGGAGCAATGTAGCAGAATGATTGTCAAGGTGTATATTCAACTTAGAGAGTTAAACATATATGTGAATGTAGCAGTTCAGAAAACGTTTCTTTGTAGAATCTGGAAAGAGGTACTTCCAGCCATATACAGGCTGCTCCGAATTAGCGGTAAGATCGCGTCTAAACCACGGGAGAATCGTCTCTTTCAAACTGCTCTCTTATGTGTTCGTTTACCTTCGGAACTTGCATCTATGTTTAGATTCAGCGAGTTAGAAACACGTTTCCTCTAAAAGCTGCGTTTGGATATTCCTGAGTGAAAGGGAATAATGAGTGTAATGAGAAATATCTGGCTCTAAAACAAAAGCGGAGCTATGCAGCAGAATGATTGTCAAGGTGTATATTAAACTTACAGAGTTAAACAATTTTGTGAATGTAGCAGTTCACTAACCCTTTCTTTGGAGAACCTGGAAAGAGATGTTTACAGCCATATACAGACTCTTAAGAATTAGATTTAAGATCGCATCTAAATCATACGAGAAACGACTCTTTCAAACTGCTCCACTGTGTGTTCGTTCTCCTTAGGAAGTTGCATCTATGTTTAGATTCAGCAAGTTAGAAACACGTTTCTTCTAAAAGCTGCGTTGGATATTCCAGAGTGAATAGGAATAATGGGTGTAATGAGAAATATCTGGCTCTGAAACAAAAGCGGAGCTATGTAGCAGAATGATTGTCACGGTGTATAATAAACTTACAGAGTTAAACCATTGTGTGAATGTAGCAGTTCACTAACACTTTCTTTGGAGAATCTGGAAAGAGAAATTTCCAGCCATATACAGACTCTTAAGAATTAGCTTTAAGATCGTATCTAAATCATACGAGAAACGTCTCTTTCAAACTTCTCCACTGTGTGTTCGTTCACCTTAGGAAGTTGCATCTATGTTTAGATTCAGCGAGTTAGAAACACGTTTCTCCAAAATGCTGCGTTTGGATATTCCTGATTGAATGGGAGTATAGCGTTTAATGAGAAATATCTGGCTCTATAACAAAAACCGAACTATGTAGCAGAATGATTGTCAAGTTGTATATTAAGCTTACAGAGTTAAATAATTTTGTGAATGTAGCAGTTCACTAACACTTTCTTTGGAGAATCTGGAAAGAGACATTTCCAGCGATATACAGACTCTTAAGAATTAGCTTTAAGATCGCATCTAAATCATACGAGAAACCTCTTTTTCAAACGGCTCCACTGTGTGTTCGCTCACCTTCGGAAGTTGCATCTATGTTTAGATTGTGCGAGTTAGAAACAGGTTTCTCCAAAAAGCTGCGTTTGGATATTCCTGAGTGAATGGGAGTATAAGGTTTAATGAGAAATATCTGGCTCGAAAACAAAAACGGAGCTATGTAGCAGAATGATTGTCAAGGTTTATATTAAACTTACAGAGTTAAACAATTGTGTGAAAGTAGCAGTTCACTAAACCTTTCTTTGGAGAATCTGGAAAGAGATATTAGCAGCCATATACAGACTCTTAAGAATTAGCTTTAAGATCACATCTAAATCATACTAGAAACGTCTTTTTCAAACTGCTGCACTGTGTGTTCACTCACCTTCGGAAGTTGCATCTATGTTTAGATTCTGCGAGTTAGAAACACGTTT
>NW_022444896.1:0-3040 GCF_009761245.1 Sapajus apella
ATAATATTCCATGGTGTATATGTGCCACATTTTCCCTATCCAGTCTATCGTTGATGGGCATTTGTGTTGGTTCCAGGTCTTTGCTATTGTAAACAGTGCTGCAATGAACATTCGTGTGCACGTGTCCTTATAGTAGAAAGATTTGTAATCCTTTCAACATATACCCAGTAATGGGATTGCTGGGTGAAATGGAATTTCTATTTCTAGGTCCTTCTGAACAGCTTCACTCACACATCAATTTAACTCTGTAAGTTTATTTTACAATTTGACAACCATTCTGCTAGATAGCTCCGTTTTTGTTTTAGATCTAGATATTTCTCATTACAGCCTATACTCCCATTCACTCTGGAATATCCAAACACAGCTTTTAAAGGAAACGTGTTTCTAACTCGCTGAATCTAAATATAGATGCAACTTCCTAAGGTGAACGAACACAAAACAGAGCACTTTGTAATAGACGTTTTTCCTGTGTTGTAAACGGAGTCTTTTTTTTTTTTTTTGAGATGGAGGTTCACTCTTGATACCCAGGATGGAGTGCAATGATGCGATATCAGCTCACTGCAACCTCTGCCTCCTGGGTTCAAGCAATTCTACTGCCTCAGCCTCCTGAGTAGCTGGGACTACAGGCGTGCGCCAATATGCCCAGGCAATTTTTGTATTTTTAGTAGAGTCGGTGTTTCACCATGTTGACCAGGATGTTCTCGATCTCTTAACCATGATCCACACGCGTCAGCCTCCCAAAGTCCCGGGATTACAAGCATGAGCCACCACGCCCGGCCTTAAACGCAGTCTTACTGGCAGTTCTCATATGGCCGCATATGGCTGGAAATATATGTTTCTAGATTGTCCAAAGAAAGGATTTCCGAACTGCTGCACACACACATCAGTTTGACTCTGTAAGTTGATTGTACAGCTTGACAACGATTCTGCTAGACTGCTGCGTTGTTGTTTTAGAGCAAGATATTTCACATTACAGCCTATACTGCCATTCACTCTGGAATATCCAAACACAGCTTTAGAAGAAACGTGTTTCTAACTCACTGAATATAAACATAGATGCAACTTCCTAAGGCGAATGAAGACAAAGCAGAACAGTTTGAAATAGACGTTTCTCCTGTGTTTTAAAAGCATTCTTACTGGTAGTTTTTATATGCCTGTAAATGGCTGGAAATATCTGTTTCCACATTCTCCAAAGAAAGGATTTCTCAACTTCTGCACACACAAATCAGTTGAACTCTGTAAGCTGATTGTGCAGCTTCACAACCATTTTGCTAGATAGGTGCGTTTTTGTTTTAGAGCAAGATATTTCTCATTAGAGCCTATAATCTCATTCACTCTGTAATATCCAAAGGCAGCTTTTAGAAGAACCGAGTTTCTAACTCGCTGAATCTAAACATAGATGCAACTTCCTAAGGTGAACGAACACAAAGCAGAGCAGTTTGAAATAGACGTTTCTCCTGTGTTTTAGATGCAGTCTTACTGCTAGTTCTTATATGCCTGTATATGGCTGGAAATATCTGTTTCTAGATTCTCCAAAAAAAGGATTTTTGAACTGCTGCAGGCACACATCAGTTTAACTCTGTACGTTGATTGTACAGCTTGACAACCATTATGCTAGATAGCTGCGTTTTTGTTTTAGAGCAAGATATTTCTCAATACAGCCTAGAGTCCCATTCACTCTGGAATATTCAAACGCAGGTTTTAGAAATGTGTTTCTAACTCGCTGAATCTAAACATAGATGTAACTTCCTAAGGTCAATGAACACAAAGTAGAGCAGTTTGAAATAGTCGTTTCTCCTGTGTTTTAAACACAGTCTTACTGCTAGTTCTTATATGCCAGTATATGGCTGGAAATATCTGTTTCCAGATTCTCCAAAGAAAGGAATTCTGAACTGCTGCACACACACATCAGTTTAACTCTGTAAGCTGATTGTACAGCTTGACAACCATTCTGCTAGATAGCTCCGTTTTTCTGTCAGAGCAAGATATTTCTCATTACAGCCTATAATGCCATTAACTCTGGAATATCCAAACACAGCTTTTAGAAGAAACGTGTTTCTAACTCACTGAATATAAACATAGATGCAACTTCCTAAGGTAAACGAAGACAAAGCAGAGCAGTTTGAAATAGACGTTAATCATGTGTTTTAAACGCAGTCTTACTGGTAGTTCGTATATACCTGTATATGCCTGGAAATATCTATTCCCAGATTCTCCAAACAAAGGATTTCTGAACTGCTGCAAGAAACAGCATTTTACCTCTGTAAGTTGATTATACAGCTTGACAACCATTCGGCTATATAGCTCCATTTTTGATTTAGAAGAAGATTTTTCTCATTACAGTCTATAATCTCATTCACTCTTGAATATCCAAACGCAGCACTTAGAGGAAACGTGTTTCTAACTCGCTGAATCTAAACATTGATTCAGCTTCCTAAGGTGAAAGAACACAAAGCAGAGCAGATTGAAATAGATGTTTCTCCTCTGTTTTAAACGCAGTCTTAATC
This sequence comes from Sapajus apella, assembly GCF_009761245.1. Taxonomy (NCBI): domain Eukaryota; kingdom Metazoa; phylum Chordata; class Mammalia; order Primates; family Cebidae; genus Sapajus; species Sapajus apella. The sequence continues at coordinate 2,508 of NW_022444896.1, forward strand.
GTAGTTCTTATATGCCCGTAAATGGCTGGAAATCTGTTTCCAGATACTCCAAAGAAAAAAGTTTTGAACTGTTGCACACACACATCACTTTAACTCTGTAAGTCGATTGTACAGCTTGACAACCATTCTGCTAGATAGCTGCATTTTTGTTTTAGAGCAATATATTTCTCATTGGAGCCTATATTCCCATTCACTCAGGAATATCCAAATGCAGCTTTTAGAAGAAAGGTGTTTCTAACTCGCTGAATCTAAACATAGATGCAACTTCCTAAAGTGAATGAACACAAAGCACAGCAGGTTGAAATAGACGTTTCTCCTGTGTTTTAAACTCAGTCTTACATGTAGATCTTATATGCCAGTATATGGCTGGAAATATCTGTTTCCAGATTCTCCAAAGAAAGGATTTCTGAACTGCTGCACACACACATCAGTTTAACTATGTAAGTTGATTGTAGAGCTTGACAATAATTCTGGAAGAGAGCTGCATTTTTGTTTTAGAGCGAGATATTTCACATTACAGTAAATACTCCCAT
>NW_022444897.1:0-3039 GCF_009761245.1 Sapajus apella
GGGGGTCAATTTTTGATCTCTCCTTGCTTCTCATGTGGGCACTTATTGCTATATATTTTCCTCTAGAGACTGCTTTAAATGTGTCCCAGAGATTCTGGTATGTTGTGTCTCCCTTCTCGTTGGTTTCGAAGAACATCTTCATTTCTGTCTTCATTTCATTGTTTATCCAGTCAACATTCAAGAGCAAGTTGTTCAGTTTCCATGAAGCTGTCCGGTTCTGAGTTAGTTTTTCAATTCTGAGTTCTAACTTGATTGCACTGTGGTCTGAGAGACTGTTTGTTACGATTTCCGTTCTTTTGCATTAGCTGAGGAGTGATTTACTCCCAATTATGTGGTCAATTTTAGAGTAGGTGTGATGTGGTGCTGAGAAGAATGTATATTCTGTGGATTTGGGGTGGAGAGCTGTGTAATTGTCTATTAGGTTTGCTTGGTCCAGGTCTGAGTTCAAGTCCTGGATATTCTTGTTAATTTTCTGTCTGGTTGATCTGTCTAATGTTGACAAAGGGGTGTTAAAGTCTCCCACTATTATTGTGTGGGAGTCTAAGTCTCTTTGTAAGTCATTAAGAACTTTCCTTATGTATCTCGGTGCTTCTGTATTGGGTGAGTATATATTTAGGATCGTTAGCTCTTCTTGTTGCATTGATCCTTTTACCATTATGTAATGTCCCTCTTTGTCTCTTCTGATCTTTGTTGCTTTAAAGCCTAATTTATCAGGGATGAGAATTGCAACTCCTGCTTTTTTTGCTCTCCATTTGCTTGGTAAATCTTCCTCCATCCCTTTATTTTGAGCCTTTGCATATCCTTGAATGTGAGATGGGTTTCCTGAATACAGCACACCGATGGGTTTTGTCTTTTTCTCCAATTTGCCAGTGTGTGTCTTTTGATTGGGGCATTTAGTCCATTTACATTTAGGGTTAATATTGTTATGTGTGAATTTGATACTGCCATTTTGGTGCTAGCTGGGTGTTTTGCCCTTTAGTTGAGCTGGTACTTGTTGTTCCTTTATATGTGTAGAGCGTCTTTCAGGAGCTGTTGTAGAGCTGGCCTGGTGGTGACGAAATCTCTGAGTATTTGCATGTTCCCAAAGGATTTTATTTTTCCTTCACTTATGAAGCTTAGTTTGGCTGGATAGGAGATTCTGGGTTGGAAGTTCTTTTCTTTAAGGATGTTGAATATTGGCCCCCACTCTCTTCTGGCTTGTAGGTTTTCTCCTGAGAGATCTGCTGTGAGTCTGATGGGCTTCCTTTTATGGGTAACCCGACCTTTCTCTCTGGCTGCCCTTAGTATTTTCTCCTTCATTTTGACCCTTGTGAATCTGACCATTATGTGCCTTGGGGTTGCTCTTCTTGACGAATATCTTTGTGGTGTTCTCTGTATTTCCTGGACTTGAATGTTTGCCTGCCTTGCTCTGTTGGGGAAGTTTTCCTGGGTATTATCCTGAAGAGTATTTTCCAGGTTGGATTCATTCTCTTTGTTGCATTCAGGTACGCCTATCAAACGTAGATTAGGTCTTTTCCCATAGTCCCACATTTCTTGGAGACTTTGTTCATTCCTTTTTACCCTTTTTTCTCCAGTCTTGCCTTCCCGTTTTATTTCATTGAGCTGATCTTCGACCTCTGATATCGTTTCTTCTGCTTGATCAATTCAGCTGTTGATACTTGTGCATGCTTCACGAAGTTCTCATGTTGCGTTTTTCAGCTCCATCGATTCACTTATGTTCCTTTCTATTTTGTCCATTCTCGTTAGCCTTTCGTCAAATCTTTTTTCGATGTTCTTAGTTTCTTTGCATTTGGTTAGAGCATGTTCTTTAAGTTCACAGATGTTTCTTACTACCCACCTTCTGAAGTCTGATTCTGTGATTTCATCACACTCGTTCTCCATCTAACCTTGTTCCCTTGCTGGTGAGGAGTTGTGATCCCTTTTAGGAGGAGAGGTGTTCTGGTTTCGGGTGTTTTCATCCTTTTTGCGCTGGTTTCTTCCCATCTTTAAGGATTTATCCACCTGTCGACTTTGTAGTTGCCGGCTTTCAGATTGGGTCTCAAATCTTTCGGATTGACGTTCTGTTTGTTGATGATGAGGTTATTTCTGTTTCTTGGTTTTCCTTCTGACAGTCTGGCCCTTCTGCTGTAGGTCTGCTGAGGTTCACTCCAGGCCCTGCTTGCCTGGGGTTCACCTGCAGCAGCTGCTGAACGGCAAGGGTTGTTACCAGTTTTCTTCTTCTGCTATCTTTGTCCCAGACGGATACCCGCCCAGTGTCAAACTGATCTCTCTTTTATGAGGTGTCTTTTTGGGTATAAAGGGGTCAGGGGACTGCTTGAGGAGATGGTCTCATCTTTATAGGAGCTCAAATGGTGAGCTGTGAACTCTGTTGTTGTTCATTCAGAGCTGCTGGGCAGGTACTTTTAGGTCTGCTGCAGCAGAACTCATAAACTGCTTTTTGTTCCCAGGTGCTCTGTCCCAGGGATTTAGGGCTTTATTTATGAGTTTCCGTTATGCTGCCACCTTCTTTTTTTTTTTTTCCTTCAGGCCTGCCCAGCCCAGCAAGGAGGCAGCCTAGTCACTGTCGGCCTATAGCAGCTTTGCTGAGCTGCTGTGGGCTCTGCCCCGCTGTCGAGTGAACTTCCTTGCAGTCCTGTTTATATGGGTGTAGTTAGAACTGCTTTGGCGATGGTGGCCCGCCTCTGTTGAGGCGGAGTCTCTTTGCTGTGGCGGGTTGCCTTGGCAACGGCGGGTGGCCTCAGCAATGGCGGGTTGCCTTGGCAACGGCAGGCTGCCTCGGTAATGGCAGACGCCCCTACCCCTCAGTTCTGGACTGTCCCGGGTTCAGCTGCGCTTGCTGGGAAAGTCTCAATCCAGAGTTTCTGGTTGTTGTTCTTTTGTGGGGGTGGGGCCAGCCAAGCCTGATCGCCTGGCTCCCTGCCTCAGGGCCCTTTATAATTTGGTGTTCCCGTCGCCTGTTGAAGAGGCGCAGGGGTCTGTTTGTTTTCCCTGTGGCCACTCACTGCGCTGGCTTAAACAGCGGCACTGAGGTTTGTGGCA
>NW_022444898.1:0-459 GCF_009761245.1 Sapajus apella
GGGTTGGTGAACTGCTACATTCACACAATTGTTTAACTCTGTAAGTTCAATATACACCTTGACAATCACTCTGTTACATAGCTCCGTTTTTGTTTTAGAGCAAGATATTTCTCATTAAACCCTATACTCCCATTCATTCAGGAATATCCAAACGCAGCTTTTGGGAGAAACGTGTTTCTAACTCGCAGAACCTAAACATAGATGCAACTTCCGAAGGTGAACCAACACTCAGTGGAGCAGTTTGAAAGAGACATTTCTCTTATGATTTAGATGCGATCTTAAAGCGAATTCTTAAGAGTCTGTATATGGCTGTAAATATCTATTTCCAGATTCTCCAAAGAAAGGGTTGGTGAACTGCTACATTCACACAATTGTTTACCTCTGTAAGTTTAATATACACCTTGGCAATCATTCTGCTACATTGCTCCGTTGTTGTTTTAGAGCAAGATATTTGTCATT
>NW_022444898.1:559-952 GCF_009761245.1 Sapajus apella
AAGGGGTTGGTGAACTGCTACATTCACACAATTGTTTAACTCTGTAAGTTTAATATACACTTTGACAACTATTCTGTGACATAGCTCCGTTTTTGTTTTAGAGCAAGATATTTCTCATTAAACCCTATACTCCCATTCACCCAGTAATATCCAAACGCAGCTTTTTGGAGAAACGTCTTTCTAACTCGCAGAATCTAATCGAAGATGCAACTTCCGAAGGTGAACGAACACACAGTGCAGCAGTTTGAAAGAGACGTTTCTCGTATGATTTAGATGCGATCTTAAAGCTAATTCTTAAGAGTCTGTATATGGCTGTAAATATCTCTTTCCACATTCTCCAAAGAAAGGGTTGGTGAACTGCTACATTCACACAATTGTTTAACTCTGTATATT
>NW_022444898.1:1052-3038 GCF_009761245.1 Sapajus apella
AAGCTAATTCTTAAGAGTCTGTATATGGCTGTAAATATCTCTTTCCACATTCTCCAAAGAAAGGGTTGGTGAACTGCTACATTCACACAATTGTTTAACTCTGTAAGTTCAATATACACCTTGACAATGACTTTGTTACATAGCTCCGTTTCTGTTTTAGAGCAAGATATTTCTCATTAAACCCTATACTCCCATTCATTCAGGAATATCCAAACGCAGCTTTTGGGAGAAACGTGTTTCTAGCTCGCAGAATCTAAACATAGATGCAACTTCCGAAGGTGAACCAACACTCAGTGGAGCAGTTCGAAAGAGACATTTCTCGTATGATTTAGATGCGATCTTAAAGCTAATTCTTAAGAGTCTGTATATGGCTGTAAATATCTATTTCCAGATTCTCCAAAGAAAGGGTTGGTGAACTGCTACACTCACACAATTGTTTACCTCTGTAAGTTTAATATACACTTTGACAATCATTCTGCTACATTGCTCCGTTTTTGTTTTAGAGCAAGATATTTCTCATTAAACCCTATACTCCCATTCACTCAGGAGTATCCAAACGCAGCTTTTTGGAGAAACGTCTTTCTAACTCGCAGAATCTAAACATAGATGCAACTTCCGAAGGTGAACGAACACACAGTGGAGCAGTTTGAAAGAGACGTTTCTCGTATCATTTAGATGCAATCTTAAAGCTAATTCTTAGGAGTCTGTAAGCGGCTGGAAATATCTCTTTCCAGATTCTCCAAAGAAAGGGTTGGTGAACTGCTATATTCACACAATTGTTTAACTGTGTAAGTTTAATATACACCTTGACAATCATTCTGCTACATTGCTCCGTTTTTGTTTTAGAGCAAGATATTTCTCATTAAACCCTATACTCCCATTCACTCAGGAATACCCAAACGCAGCTTTTTGGAGAAACGTCTTTCTAACTCGCAGAATCTAAACATAGATGCAACTTCCGAAGGTGAACGAACACACAGTGGAGCAGTTTGAAAGAGACGTTTCTCCTTTCATTTGGATGCGATTTTAAAGCTAATTCTTAAGAGTTTGTAAGCGACTGGAAATTTCTCTTTCCAGATTCTCCAAAGAAAGTCTTGGTGAACTGCTACATTCACAGAATTGTTTAACTCTGTAAGTTTAATATACACCTTGACAATCATTCTGTTACATAGCTCCGTTCTTGTTTTAGAGCAAGATATTTCTCATTAAACGCTATACTACCATTCACTCAGGAATATCCAAAAGCAGATTTTTGGAGAAACGTCTTTCTAACTCGCAGAATCTAAACATAGATGCAACTTCCAAAAGTGAACCAACACACAGTGGAGCAGTTTGAAAGAGACGTTTCTCGTATGATTTAGACGCGATCTTAAAGCTAATCCTTAAGAGTCTGTATATGGCTGTAAATATCTCTATCCAGATTCTCCAAAGAAGGGGTTGTTGAACTGCTACATTCACACAATTGTTTAACTCTGTAAGTTTAATATACACCTTGACAATCATTCTGTTACATAGCTCCGTTTTTGTTTTAGACCAAGATATTTCTCATTATACCCTATACTCCCATTCACTCAGGAGTATCCAAACGCAGCTTTTTGGAGAAACGTCTTTCTAACTCGCAGATTCTAAACATAGATGCAACTTCCGAAGGTCAACGAACACACAGTGGAGCAGTTTGAAAGAGACGTTTCTCTTATCATTTAGATGCGATCTTAAATCTAATTCGTAAGAGTCTGTATAAAGCTGGAAATATCTCTTTCCACCTTCCCCAAAGAAAGGGTTGGTGAACTGCTACATTCACACAATTGTTTAACTCTGTAAGTATAATATACACCTTGACAATCATTCTGTTACATAGCTCCGTTCTTGTTTTAGAGCAAGATATTTCTCATTAAACACTATACTCCCATTCACTCAGGAATATCCAAACGCAGCTTTCTGGAGAAACGTCTTTCTAACTCGCAGAATCTAAACATAGATGCAACT
>NW_022444899.1:0-2284 GCF_009761245.1 Sapajus apella
GCATAGCCAAGTCAATTCTAAGCAAAAAGAACAAAGCGGGGGGCATCACACTACCAGACTTCAAACTATACTACAAGGCTATAGTAATCAAAACAGCATGGTACTGGTACCAAAACAGAGATATAGACCAATGGAACAGAACATAGGTCTCGGAGGCAACACAACATATCTACAACCATCTGATCTTTGACAAACCAGACAAAAACAAGCAATGGGGAAAGGATTCCCTGTTCAATAAATGGTGTTGGGAAAGCTGGCTAGCCATGTGCAGAAAGCAGAAACTGGACCCCTTCCTGACACCTTACACTAAAATTAACTCCAGATGGATTAAAGACTTAAACATAAGACCTAACACCATAAAAACCCTAGAAGAAAATCTAGGCAAAACCATTCGGGACGTAGGTGTAGGCAAGGACTTCATGACCAAAACACCAAAAGCATTGACAACAAAAGCCAAAATAGACAAATGGGACCTAATCAAACTCCACAGCTTCTGCACAGCAAAAGAAACAATCATTAGAGTGAATCGGCAACCAACAGATTGGGAAAAAATTTTTGCAGTTTACCCATCTGACAAAAGGCTGATATCCAGAATTTACAAAGAACTAAAACAGATTTACAAGAAAAAACTAACAAGCCCATTCAAAAGTGGGCAAAGGATATGAACAGACACTTTACAAAAGAAGACATACGTGAGGCCAACAAACATATGAAAAAATGCTCATCATCACCGGTCATCAGAGAAAGGCAAATCAAAGCTACATTGAGATACCATCTCATGCCAGTTAGAATGGCGATCATTAAAAAATCTGGAGACAACAGATGCTGGAGAGGATGTGGAGAAACAGGAACACTTTTACACTGTCGGTGGGAGTGTAAATTAGTTCAACCATTGTGGAAGACAGTGTGGCTATTCCTCAAGGACCTAGAAATAGAAATTCCATTTGACCCAGCAATCCCATTACTGGGTATATATCCAAAGGATTACAAATTGTTCTACTATAAGGACACGTGCACACGAATGTTCATTGCAGCACTGTTTACAATAGCAAAGACCTGGAACCAACGCAAATGCCCATCGACGATAGACTGTATAGGGAAAATGAGGCACATATACACCATGGAATATTATGCAGCCATCAAAAACGATGAGTTTGGGTCCTTTGTAGGGACATGGATGAACCTGGAAACCATTATTCTCAGCAAACTGACAGAAGAGCAGAAGATCAAACACCGCATGTTCTCACTCATAGGCGGGTGTTGAACAATGAGAACACATGGACACAGGGAGGGGAGCACTACACACTGGGGTCAGTTGGGGGGAAATAGGGGAGGGACGGTGAGGGGTGGGAAGCTGGGGAGAGATAGCAAGGGGAGAAATGCTAGATGTAGGTGATGGGGAGGAAGGCAGCAAATCACACTGCCACGTGTGTTCCTATGCAACAATTTTGCATGTTTTTCACATGTACCCCAAAACCTAAAATGCAATAAAATAAATAGGGAAAAAAAATAAAAATAAAATAAAATAAAATATATTACAAATCTATAAAAAAAAAGAAAGAAAGAAAGAAAGAAAGTTCTTCTCTTTAAGGATGTTGAATATTGGCCCCCACTCTCTGCTGGCTTGTAGGGTTTCTGCTGAGAGATCTACTGTGAGTCTGATGGGCTTCCCTTTATGGATAACCTGACCTTTCTCTCTGGCTACCCTCAGTATTTTCTCTTTCATTTCAACCCTGATGAATCTGGCAATTATGTGCCTTGGGGTTGGTCTTCTTGAGGAATATCTTTGTGGTGTTTCTGTATTACGTGGAGTTGAATATTGTCCTGCCTTGCTAGGTTGGAAAGTTTTCCTGAATAATATCCTGAAGTGCATTTTCCAGCTTGGATTGATTCTCTTCATCACATTCAAGTACACCTCTCAAACGTAGATTAGGTCTTTTCACATAGTCCCATATTTCTTGGAGACTTTGCTCGTTACTTTTTATCCTTTTTTCTCTAATCTTGTCTTCACGTTTTATTTCATTAAGTTGGTCTTCAACCTCTGATATCCTTTCTTCTGCTTGATCAATTCGGCGGTTAAAACTTGTGCATACTTCACGAAGTTCTTGTGTTGTGTTTTTCAGCTCCATTAATTCATTTATATTCCTCTCTCTCTAAATTTTGTATTATTGTTAACATTTCGTCAAACCTTTCTTTGAAGCTCTTAGTTTCTTTGCATTGGGTTAGAACAAGTTCTTTTAATTCCCAGAAGTTTATTATCCCTTTTTTTTTTTTTTTTTTTTTT
>NW_022444899.1:2384-3038 GCF_009761245.1 Sapajus apella
GGAGTTTCACTCTTGTTACCCAGGCTGGAGTGCAATGGCGTGATCTCAGCTCACCGCAACCTCCGCCTCCTGGGTTCAGGCAATTCTCCTGCCTCAACCTCCTGAGTAGCTGGGATTACAGGCACGTGCCACCATGCCCAGCTAATGTTTTTTGTATTTTTAGTAGAGATGGGGTTTCACAATGTTGACCAGGATGGCCTCGATCTCTTGACCTCGTGATCCACCCGCCTTGGCCTCCCAAAGTGCTGGGATTACAGGCTTGAGCCACCGTACCTGGCCTATCATCCACTTTTTAAAGCCTGCTCCTGATAATGGAACACAGCCTTTCTCCATCAGGCCTTGTTCCGTTGCTGATGAGGAACTGTGATCCCCTGTAGAGGGAGAGGCGTTCTGATATTGGGTATTCTCAGCCTTTTTAGGTTGGTTTCTCCCCTTCGTTATAAATTTATCCATCTGTGGTCTTTATAATTACCGTCTTTATAGTTGGGTTTCTGAATAGACGTCCAACTTGTTGATTCCCGGCGCTAAAATCTGAGAAACCCACTGCGCCGGCCAAAACAGCGACATTAAGATTGATGGTGCTTTTACTCTGCACCAAGAACCACCACACCAAGGCAGCGGCAAAACTGCCTCACCGGCCACAAGAGTCGCACT
>NW_022444900.1:0-3038 GCF_009761245.1 Sapajus apella
CAAGATAGCTGGTTGTCTTTGTGTTCTCCTCTTAAGTAGTGTGACTGCCTTCCATTTTCCTTAAGGGTTGACTTTCCATCAAGTGAACCTGTCACTGAACATCTGGCACCACAGCAAGAAAGTTGGCAGTCTTCCTGTTCTCCTCCCAAGTAGTTGTGACTGATGTAGATTTCCTGTCAGGGTTTACTTTGCTTTCAAGTCAGCCTGTCACGGAATCAACATCCAACACCACAGCAAGAGAGCTGGCGGTTTCTATATTCTCCTCCCAATATTTGTTACCGATCTCAACTCCCCATCAGAGTTGACTCTGCCTTCATGTGAGACTGCCACAGAACATCTGGTACCACCGCAAGAAAGCTGGTGGTCTTTGTGTTCTCCTCTTAAGTAGTTTGACTGATGTCATGTCCCCGTCAGAGTTGACTTGGCCATCAAGTGAGCCTACCACTGAACATCCGGCAGCACAACAATAAAGCTAGTAGTTGCTGTCTTCTCCTCCCAAGTAGTCGTGACTGATCTCGAGTCCCCGTCAGGGTTGACTCCGCCTTCAATTCAGCCTGCTACTGATAATCCGGTACCACAGCAATAGGTCTGGAGGTCTTTGTGTTCTCCTCCAAAGTAGTTGTGACTGATCTTGAGTCCCCATCAGGGTTGACTCCACCTTCACTTGAGCCTGCCGCTCAACAGCCGACACCACAGCAATAAAGGTGGCGGTCTTTGTGTTTTCCTCTCAAGTAGTTGTGACTGATCTTGAGTCCCGTTCAGGGTTGATTCCACCTTCAAGTGAGCCTGTTAGTGAATATTCAGGACCACAGCAGGAAAGCTGGTGTTCTTTGTGTTCTCCTCCCACGTAGTTGTGACTGATCTGGAGTCCCCATCCAGGTTGACTCCACCTTCAAGTGAGCCTGCCACTCAACATCCGGCACCACAGCAAGACAGCTGGTGATCTTTTTGTTCTCCTCCCAAGTGGCTGTGACTGATCTCGAGTCCCCATCACGGTTGATTCCACCTTCACGTTAGCCTGCCACTGAACATCTGACACCACAGCAATAAAGCAGGCGGTCTTCGTGTTTTCCTCCCAAGTAGTTGTGACTGATATGAGTCCCCGTCTGGGTTGACTCCACCGTCAGGTGAGCCTGACACTTAACATCCGGGACCACAGCAGGAAAGCAGGCGGTCTTTGTGTTCTCCTACCAAGTAGTTGTGACTGATCTCGAGTCCATGTCAGGGTTGATTTCACCTTCAAGTGCGCCTGCCACTGAACATCTGGCACCACAAGAAGAAAGCTCGTGGTCTTTGTGTTCTCCTTCCAAGGACTTTGCACAGATCTCGAGTCGCCATCATGGTTCACTTTGCCTTCAAGTGTGCATGCCACTCAATTAAGGTCTGACACCACAACAAGAAAGCTGGCGGTCTGTATATTCTCCTCCCAAATATTTGTGACTGATCTCAAGTCCCCATCCCGCATGACTCCGCCTTCAAGTGATCCTGCCACTTAACATTCGTCACTCAGCAAGAAAGCTGGCAGCCTTTGTGTTCTCCTCCCAAGTAGCTGTGACTCATCTTGAGTCCCCATCAGGGTTGACTCCACCTTCAAGTGAGCCTGCCATGGAACATCTGGCACCACAGCAAGAAAGCTGGTGGTCTTTGGGTTCTCCTCCGAAGTAGTTGTGACTGATCTCGAGTCCCCATCAGGGTTGACTCCACCTTCAAGTGAGCCTGCCACGGAACATCTGGCACCACAGCAAGAAAGCTGGAGGTCTTTGTGTTCTCTTCCAGAGTAGTTATGACAAATCTCGAGTCCCTGTCAGGTTTGACTCCACCTTCAAGTGATCCTGCCACTGAGCATTCAGCACCACAGCAATTAAGCTGCTGGTCTTCGAGCTCTCCCACCAAGTACTTTTGAGTGATCTTGAGTCCCCATCAGGGTTGATTCTACCTGCAAGTGGGACTGCCACTGACCATCCGGCACCACCACAAGAAAGCTGCGGTCTGTGTGTTCTCTTCCCAAGTACTTGTGACTGATCTCGAGTCGCCATCAGGGTTGACTGTGCCTTTAAGTAAGCCTGCCATTGAACATCCAGCGGCACAGCAAGAAACCTGGCGGTTGTGTTCTCCACTCAAATAGTTCTAACTGATCTCGAGTCCCTGACAGGGTTGACTCTGCTTTCAAGTGAGCATGCCACTGAACATCCGGCATCACAGCAAGAAAGCTGGCAGTAGGATCAGTCTGACTGGAGATCAGTCACAAGTGCTTGGGAGGAGAAAAGAAAGACCTTCAGGTTACTGGCAGTGGTGCCAGATGTCCAGTGGCAGGCTGACTTGAAAGCAGGGTCAACCCTGATAGGGACACGAGATCAGTCCCAACTACTTTGTGTTCTACCAAGTAGTTGTGACTGACCTCGAGTCCCATCAGGATTGACTCCACCTTCAAGTCAGCCTGCCACTGAACATCCGGCAATACAGCAAGAAAGCTGGCGGTCTTTGTGTTCTCCTCCCACGTAGTTGTGACTGATCTTGAGTCCCCATCACGGTTGATTCCACCTTCACGTGATCCTGCCACTGAACACCTGGCAAAACAACAAGAAAGCTGGTGGAGTTTGTGATCTCCTCCCAAGTAGTTGTGACTGATCTTGAGTCCCCGTCATGGTTGATTCCGCCTTCACGTGAGCCTGCCACTGAGCATCCGGCGCCACAACAATAAAGCTGGCAGACTTGGTGATCTCCTCCCAAGTACTTGTTACTGATCTTGAGTTCCCATCAGGGCTGACTTCGCCTTCAAGTGAACCTGCCACTGAACACCTGGCCCCACAGCAAATAAGCTGGCATTCTTGTGTTCTCCGCTCACGTAGTTGTGAGTGATCTGGAGTCCCCATCTAGGTTGACTTCACCTTCAAGTGAACCTGCCACTGAACACCTGGCACCACAGCAAGAAAGCTGGTGGTCTTACTGTTCTCCTACCGAGTGTTTGTGCTGACCTCCAGTCCCCATCAAGGTTGATTCCACCTTCAAGTGAGCCTGCCACTGAACATCCGGCACCA
>NW_022444901.1:0-3037 GCF_009761245.1 Sapajus apella
CTGTAATCCCAGTTACTTGGAAGGCTGAGGCAGGAGAATCACTTGAACCCAGGAGACAGGTTGCAATGAGCCGAGATCATGCCATCGCACTCTAGCTTGGGCAACAAGAGCAAAACTTTGTCTCAAAACAAAAGAAGGGAGGAAGGAAGGGGAAAAGGAAGGGAAAGGGAAAGGTAAGAAATGAAAGAAATAGGGGGGTGGGGAGCTGGGGAGAGAGAGCATGGGGAGAAATGCCAGATACAGGTGATGGGGAGGAAGGCAGCAAATCACACTGCCATGTGTGTACCTAGGCAACAATCTTGCATGTTCTTCACATGTACTCCAAAACCTAAAATGCAATAAAAAATAATAATAATTTAAAAAATGAAAAATAAATAAATAAATGAAATTTTAAAAAGAAAGAAATAAAGAAAAAAAGAAAAAATCAATGAATGTGCACACCCTGCTATTACCTAATAATTCCAGTTCTTGTTGTAGTCCCTGGAGACATTCCTACATGTGTGCACAAGGAGATACATGAAAGGGTGGTCATTGTCACATTGTTTGTAATATAAATAATTGATATGAGGCAGGGGTTCACGCCTGTAATCCCAGCACTTTGGGAGGCCAAAGTGGGCAGATCATGAGGTCAGGAGTTCAAGACCAGCCTGGGCAATATGGTGAAACCCTATGTGTACTAAAAATACAAAAAATAGCTGAGTGTGGTGGCTGGCGCCTGTAGTCCCAGCTACTCAGGAGACAGAGGCAGAAGAATCACTTGACCCCAAGAGGCAAAGGTTGCAGTGAGGCCAGATTGAGCCATTGCACTCTAGTCTAGGCGACAGAGCAAGACTGTGTCTCAAAATTATAGTGTACAATATTTATACAGCTAGTGCTCGACTTACGACCACGGTCAGGACCGTGGACCGGTCGTAACACGATTTGGTCGTAAGTTGAGTAGGCTATATGCACGCGGAGACGGTACTGCTGCCGGAAGCTGGTCTGCACTGTCGTACGCCCAGCTGGGCAACGTTTGCGCTGCCAGAGGCGGAGCAGTCGTGGCTAGCGATTGTGGTCATAAAGTCGAATGATCATAAGTTGCATAGGTGGTAAGTCGATCAATACCTGTACTGGGAACTAATTTACACTGTGAAATAATTTTTAGTTTTTGTGTGTATGTGTGTGATGGAATCTCACTCTGTTGCCCAGGCTGGAGTGCAATGGTAAGCTCTTGGCTCACTCCAGCCTCCACCTCCCAGGTTCAAGAGATTGCTTTGCCTCAGCCTCCCGAGTAGCTGGGATTACAGGCTTGGGCCACCACGCCTGGCAAATTTTTGCATTTTTAGTAGAGATGGGGTTTCACCATGTTGGTCAGGCTGCTCTCAAACCCGACCTTGGGATCCACCTGCCTAAACCTCCCAAAAATCTGGGATTATTGGCTTACGCCAACATTCCCAGATTTTTTTTATTTTTTATTTTATTTTTTATTTTATATATATGTGTGTGTGTGTGTGTGTATTTATATATATATAAATATATATATATATACACACACATATATATAATGTTTCTTTTTTTTTTTTTTTTTTAGAGACAGGGTTTCACTATGTTGGCCAGGCTGGTCTCGAACTCCTGACCTTGTGATCCGCCTGCCTCGGCCTCTCAAAGTGCTGGGACTACAGCTGTGAGCCACCTCCCCCGACTTTTTTTTTATTTTAATGAAATGAAACAAAACATTTTAAGGTTTTCTTCATAAAGGTTTAATATATATTTTTTGTACCTGTGTAATGGTTTTATATATTTTGGTTAGGTTGATTTCTTTTTTTTTCTTTTTTTTAAGATGGGGTTTCGACATGATGGCCAGGCTGGTTTTGAACTCCTGACCTCAGGTGATCCACCCACCTCGGCCTCCCAAAGTGCTAGGATTATAGGCTTGAGCCACCATGCCCAGCCAGGTTGATTTCTTAAACAATTTATTTATTTATTTATTTATTTTTTATTTTATTATTTTTTTTTAAGACAGGGTTTCACCATATTGGTCAGGCTGGTCTCGAACTCCTGACCTCAGGTGATCCACCCGCCTCAGCCTCCCAAAGTGCTGGGATTACAGGCGTGAGCAACCGCACCCGGCTAATAATTTATTTATTTTTTCTTTTTTTCTTGAGACAGAGTCTTGCTGTGTCGCCTAGGCTGGAGTGCAGTGGCGTGATGTCAGCTCACTGCAAACTTCACCTCCAGGTTCAAGTGATTCTCCTGCCTCAGCCTCCCAAGTAGCTGGGATTACACTCGTGCGCCACCATGCCCAGGTAATTTTTATATTTTTAGTAGAAATGGGGTTTCACCATGTTGGCCAGGCTGGTCTCCAGCTGCTGACTTCAAGTGATCTGCCTGCCCCAGCCTCCCAAATTGCTGGTATTACAGGTGTGAGCCACCAGGCCTTTTTTTTTTTGAAACACGGTCTTACCCTGTCACCTAGGCCAAAGTACAGTGGCCTGATCACGACTCCCTGCATCTGTGACCTCCTTGGCTCAAATAATCCTCCCACCTCAGCTTCCTGAGTAACTGGGACCACAGGCATGCATCACCGTGCCCTGCTAATTTAAAAAAAAAAAAAAAAAAATGGGCCGGGCGCGGTGGCTCATGCCTGTAATCCCAGCACTTTGGGAGGCCGAGGTGGGCGGATCACGAGGTCGAGATTGAGACCATCCTGGCCAACATGGTGAAACCCTGTCTCTACTAAAAAATACAAAAATTAGCCGGGCGTGGTGGTGTGCGCCTAGCTACTCAGGAGGCTGAGGCAGGACAACTGCTTGAACCCAGGAGGTGGAGACTGCAGTGAGCCGAGATCGCGCCACTGTACTCCAGCCTGGCGCCTGGCAACAGAGCGAGACTCTCTCAAAAAAAAAAATTTCTAGAGAGGGTCTCACTATGCTGCCCAGGCTGCTCTCGAACCCCTGGCCTCAAGTGATTCTCCTGCCTCTGCCTCTCAAAGTGCTGAGGTTACAGAAGTGAGCCACCTTGCCAAGCCTACTTCTATCTCTTACTTTTTTTTTTTTTT
>NW_022444902.1:0-66 GCF_009761245.1 Sapajus apella
TGCACCAGGAGAGAGGGGGAGGGGTACACCAGGAGAGAGGGACAGGGGTACACCAGGAGAGAGGGA
>NW_022444902.1:76-3037 GCF_009761245.1 Sapajus apella
AGGGGTACACCAGGAGAGAGGGACAGGGGTACACCAGGAGAGAGGGACAGGGGTACACCAGGACAGAGGGGGAGGGTTACACCAGGGGAGAGAGAGGAGTACCGCTGGAGAAGACTTCGTGAAAATCGTGATTAAAACCAGCCCGAGTCTGTCCTGTCTCTTTCAGAACACCTGAAGCGGCTGCAGCCGGGCAGGGCTGTGGGGAACCCAAGCGAGGGCGCCCAGCCCCGCAGGCAGCACCCAGCCCTGGAGGCCCCACCCAGCCCCGGAGGCAGCACCCAGTCCCGGAGGCAGCACCCAGCCCTGGAGGCAGCACCCAGCCCAGGAGGCCCCACCCAGCCCTGGAGGCAGCACCTAGCCCTGGAGGCAGCACCCAGCCTCAGAGGAACCACTCAGCCCTGGAGGCAGCACCCAGCCCGTCTTAAGCAGTGCAGCCCAACCAGAATTAAAAGTGAAGATTTTTTACCTTCAAGCTCTCTCTGCTCTCTGTCTCCTTCTCTATCCTTCGGATGTTATCTCTGCGACCAAAACCCCCGCCTGTGGGCCGAGCGGGTGAGCACTGCCCCGGGCCTTTCGCTCCTTGGAGACACGGCCCAGCACCCCCATGCGCCCAGGGGCGAGCAGCAAGCGCAGCCCCAGCACGGTGGGCGACAGGAAAACAGCGGGGAGGCCGAGGTCCAGCTCGAGCCTGGCACGTGGCTCCGGGGACCTCTCTGGCCTCCCCCGGTCCCAGGCAGCAGGTAAAAACGCTCCCCAGGACGGGGCGTGGCCCAACTGCGCACGTGGTTCTCGGGGGTCAAGGTGGCGACTGAAAGCCGTGGGCCGAGGGAACTCGCTGCAGCTGTGGACCGGCTTTTAAACCGACAGGCAGGCAGCTTTTTTTCCTCTGCAGGTGCAGCCACTGACCATCCGCCCCGCCCGGCTTTCAGGCAGGGCACCTGAGGGTGCAGGATTCGCATTCAAAATGTGGCCTAGGAAGCTTTCTGCCCTCGCTTCGTGCAAGCGGCCTGTTTGCACACTGGGTTAAGGTGTGGGGCCTGCAAAGTTGCTAGTTCCAATCCCTGGTGGTGTCAGTCTTGATTTGGGGAAGTCTTTCGGGGAAATTCCGAAGCTGAAGGCTACTGGACTTCGTGTTTGGTGTGTGATTTGTCTTGCTTAGGATTCGCTCTCTCTACAGCAGAACTTTTCCACCTAGAAAATCATAGTTAAACTGGTTCCAGGGACCAAATAGTCCATGGCAGGTCTCACAACCTTAAGAGCATTTTCCTACAAGGGAGATGGGTTAGGGGAGAGGAGGCCCGGGTCCTGAGGGTATTATTCTGTCCTCAGCCACGTGGCCTTCCTTCTTTGAACTATGTGCTCTAACGACCCCTCCCTCGAAGTTTACCCTTCTGGGGCAGTTTTATAATCTGGCCTGTGTAAATTGGACTTTTGCTGGGAGGCATTGGCACCCATCTCCTGAGCCTCAGTGGCTTCGTTGGGGCTCGTTGGTTCGTGACTACCCACCCACCCAACAGCCCCTCTCATTCCACACCTCTGTGGTAGTCACTGGAGCTCATGCAGGCAGTGAGGGTCCCATGACCTGGTAGGTCATGACTGGAATCCAGTACATGGGAGGACCTCTGATAAGATGGATCACACATGTTGGCCACATAAAATTTCAGGGTACTGACTGAAAGACGTTTCATTTCAGTACACATTTTACCTGGGGGATGCCTCAGGTCGAAGGGGCTGTAATTTCTTTAACTGGGGGTGCGGGCATCCCTTGTGTTCGATTTCGGATGGGTGCTTCTATTCCCAAGCTGAAGTCCCATTAAAGTGTATCCTGGAAAATTGGGACCAATTTACCACACCGTCTTTAAGGAAGAAGTGGCTCACTTTTCCCTGCCAAACAGCGTGGCCAAATTACCCTCTGCCGAGTGGAAAATCTGGCCCCCAAATGGAAGGGAAGAAAACCCCACAGCTTCCCTTGAGCAATGCAGGAGGCCTTAATAAAGTCTACTCCCCTGTCTCCAGACTCCATAGAGGGCCAGTTAATACTAAAGGACAAGTTTATTAGTCAGTAGCAGGTATCGGGAAGAAGCTCCAGAAACTGGCCTTGGGGCCACAGCAGAGCCCAGAATCATTACAGAACTGGGCACCCTCGGTGATTTATAATGGAGGCCGGGAGGGACAGGCTGAAAGGAACAGGGGAGCTCAGCCTGAGTCACGGCTTTCAGGCAAGCAGACCCAGGGTCTCAAATGAGGGAAAGGCTTGGGTTAGCCGCCAGCCTGCAGAACCTGTTACCAGTGCGGTCTGAAGGGACACTTCATAAGAAATTGTCCCCAGAGGAATGGCCCACCATCTCCTCCTTGCCCACTGTGCCATGGAGTCACTGGAAAGCACACTGTCCCAGGGGATGAAGGTCCCCAGGGCCTGAGGGGTCTGACCAGATGACCCAATGGCAGGACTGAGGGTTCCTGGAGCAAGTGCCAGCACGAGCCGTCACCCTCACAGAGCCCGGGCAAAGCTGGCCATAGAGGTCCAGGAAGTTACTCTCCTGGACACTGCACGGCCTTCTCGGTGTTCCTCTCCTGCGCTGGAGACCTGATGCCTGTTAACTCTCTCCCCTCGGACACGCCCTCTCTAGGCCCATCCTGGGAAGGACCATTTGCGGTCATTCTGTCCACTCCAACGGCAGTTAAGGTAGTGGAAATAGACTCGTGGATTCATCACACTCGGCTGAAGCCTTGGACACCCCCTGAGGAAAGTCACAGACCCTCCACTCCACAGCCTGAAGTTCCAGGACAGCCTTCATCCACCTGCGAGCCAGTAGAAGAGCTACACCTGCTTTCCAACAAGACCCTCAGGGAAGCAACCACCCGTAAGTCTAATTTATATCCTGGATTAGTGGGACTGTAACCCTCAACTTTGCTGTCTCTCAGACTCTGATTACCCTTTTCATAGCGGGAAGGGAACCC
>NW_022444903.1:0-3037 GCF_009761245.1 Sapajus apella
CAGGTCGATTCCAGGCAAGGCAAGGCAAGGCAAGGCAAGGCAAGGCATGTAGATTGCAGGCAAGGAGAATCCTTGCAAGGCAAAGGCATGTAGATTCCAGGCAAGTTGCTTCTTGGTAAGGCAAGGCAAGGCGATTCCAGGCAAGGCAAGGCAAGTCAATTCCAGGCAAGGCGATTCTCGGTAAGGCAAGGTAAGTCAATTCCTGGCAAGGCAAGGCAAGGCAAGTTGATTCCAGGCAAGGCGAATCCAGGCAAGGCAAGGCTTGTTGATTTCAGCCAAGGCGATTCCTTGTAAGGCAAGGCAAGTAGATTCCAGACAAAGCAATTCTTGATAAGACAAGGCAAGTCAATTCCAGGCAATGCAAAGCAAGCCAATTCCAGGCAAGGCAAGGCAAGTCGATTCCAGTTAAGGCAAGGCAGGTCTATTCCAGGCAAGGCAAGACAAGGCAAGGCAATGCAAGTAAAGGCAAGGCAAGGAAAGGCAAGGAAAGGCAAGGCTAGGCAAGGAAAGGCAGAGCAAGGCTTTTCAAGGCAAGGCAAGCAAGTCCATTCCAGGCAAGGCATTTGGATTCCAGTTGAGGCAAGACAAGCCAATTCCAAGCAAGGCAAGGCCAGACAAAGCAAGGCAAGGCGTTTCCAGGCAAGGCAAGGCAAGACGAGGAAAGTGCTTCCAGGCAAGGCAAGAAAAGGAAAGGCAAGACAAGGCGGTTCCAGGCAAGGCAAGGCAAGGCAGGTCGATTCCAGGCAAGGCAAGGCAAAACAAGGCAAGGCAATGGAGGGCAAGGCAAGGTGATTCCAGGCAAGGCAAGGCTTGTCAATTCCAGGCAAGGTGATTCCTTGTGAGGCAAGGCAAGTCGATTCCAGGAAAGTCGATTCTTGGTAAGGCAAGGCAAGGCAATTCCAGGCAAGGCAAGGCAAGTCAATTCCAGTCAAGGCAAGGCAAGTCGATTCCAGGCAAGGCAAGGCAAATTGATTCCCCGCAAGGCAATGCAAGGCATGTGAATTCCAGGCAAGGGAAGGCAAAGTAGGTAGATTCCAGGCAAGGCAAGTCAAGGCAAGGCAAGGCTAGACAAGGCAAGATGAAACATGGCAGGTCGAATACAGGCAAGGCATGGCAAAGCTGGTCAATTCCAGGCAAGGCAAGGCAAGGCAAAGCAAGTCAAGGTAAGGCAAGACAAGGCAAGGTAAGGTGATTCCAGGCAAGGCAAGGCAAGGCAAGGCATGCCGATTCCAGAGACGGCAAGACAAGTCGATTACAAGGCAATTCCAGGCAAGGGAAGGAACATCAAATCATGGCAAGGCAACTCCTTGCAAGGCAAGGCAAGTCGATTCCAGGCAAGGCAATGTTAGTCGATTCCAGAAAAGTTTATTCCAGGCAAGGGAAGACAAATCAATTCCAGAAAAGCCGATTACAGGCAAGGCAAGGTTAGTCAAATTCATAAAAGTTGATTTTCATGAAGGCATGGCTAGTCGATTCCAGATAAGTCGATTGAAGGCATGGCAAGTTGATATCAGAAGAGTCGATTCCAGACAAGGCAAGTCAAGTCTATCCCAGAAAATCAATGCCAGGAAAGGCAAGGCAAATCAATTCCAGAAAATTTGATTCAAAGGCAAGGCAAATTTAGTCAATTCCAGAAAAGTCAATTGCAGGCAAAGCAATTCAAGTTGATTCCAGAAAAGTCGAATACAGGCAAGGTAATTTGATTCCAGAAAAGTCAATTCCAGGCAAGGCAAGGCAAGTCAATTCCAGAAAAGTTGATTCCATGTAAGGCAAAGCAAATCAATTTCAGAAAAGTCGATTCCAAGCAAGGCAAGTTGATTCCAGGAAAGTCAATTCCAGTCAAGGCAAGTTGATTCCAGTCAGGCAAGTCGATTCCAGAAACGTCGATTCCAGGTAGGGCAAGTTGATATCAAAATGTCGATTCCAGGCAAGGGAAGGCAAATCAATTCCAGAAAATACTATTCCAGACAATGCAAAGTTAGTCAATTCCAGAAAAGACGATTGCAGGCAAAGTGAGGAAAGTCAATTCCAGAAGTTGATTCCAGGCAAGGCAAGTTGATTCCCAAAAGTCGATTCCATGCAGGGCAAGGCAAGTCGATTCCAGAAATGTCTATTCCAGGCAAGGCAAGTTGATTCCAGAAAAGACAATTAAAGACAAGGCAAGATCAGTCAATTCCAGATACGTCTATTCCAGGCTAGGGAAGGCAAATCAATTCCAGAAAATTCGATTCAAAGGCAAGACAAATTTAGTCTAATCCATAAAAGTCACTTCCAGGCAAAGCAAGGCAAGTCGACTCCAGAAAAGTCTATTCTAGGCAAGGCAAGTTGATAATAGAAAAGTCGATTCCAGGCAAGGCAAGGCAAGTAGATTCCAGAAAAGTCAATTCCAGGCAAGGCAAGACAAGTCGATTCTGCAGAAGTAGATTACAGGCATCGCAAGGCAAGTTGATTCCAGGCAAGTCAATTCCAGGTAAGGCAAGGCAAGTCGATTACAGCAAAATCGATTCCTGACAAGGCAAGGCAAGTGAATTCCAAAGAAGTCGGTTCAAGGCAAGGCAAGGCAAGACGATTCCAGGAAATTTGATTCCAGGCAAGGCAAGGCAAGTCTATTCCAAGAAAGTCGATTCCAGGCAAGGCAAGGTAATTTGATAATAGGCAAGTCCATTCCAGGAAAGGCTAGGCAACTCGATTCCAGGCAAGGCAAGACAAGTCAATCCCTGGCAAGGCAAGGAAATTCGGTTCCAGACAAGTCAAGACAAGTCGATTCCAGGCAATTTGATTCCAGGCAAAAATATGTTAGTCGATTTCAGAAAAGTTGACTCCAAGCAAGGGAAGGCAAATCAATTCCAGAAAAGTTGATTCCAGGCAAGTCAAGAACAGTCGAATCCATAAAAGTCCATTTTAGACAAGGCAAGGTAAGTTGATTCCAGAAAAGTCGATTCCAGGCAAGGCAAGTTGATTTCAGAAAAGTTGATTCTGGCAAGGCAAGTCAAGTCGATTCCAGGAAATCAATTCCAGGCAAGGCAAGGCAAATCAA
>NW_022444904.1:0-3037 GCF_009761245.1 Sapajus apella
CAGGTCGATTCCAGGCAAGGCAAGGCAAGGCAAGGCAAGGCAAGGCATGTAGATTGCAGGCAAGGAGAATCCTTGCAAGGCAAAGGCATGTAGATTCCAGGCAAGTTGCTTCTTGGTAAGGCAAGGCAAGGCGATTCCAGGCAAGGCAAGGCAAGTCAATTCCAGGCAAGGCGATTCTCGGTAAGGCAAGGTAAGTCAATTCCTGGCAAGGCAAGGCAAGGCAAGTTGATTCCAGGCAAGGCGAATCCAGGCAAGGCAAGGCTTGTTGATTTCAGCCAAGGCGATTCCTTGTAAGGCAAGGCAAGTAGATTCCAGACAAAGCAATTCTTGATAAGACAAGGCAAGTCAATTCCAGGCAATGCAAAGCAAGCCAATTCCAGGCAAGGCAAGGCAAGTCGATTCCAGTTAAGGCAAGGCAGGTCTATTCCAGGCAAGGCAAGACAAGGCAAGGCAATGCAAGTAAAGGCAAGGCAAGGAAAGGCAAGGAAAGGCAAGGCTAGGCAAGGAAAGGCAGAGCAAGGCTTTTCAAGGCAAGGCAAGCAAGTCCATTCCAGGCAAGGCATTTGGATTCCAGTTGAGGCAAGACAAGCCAATTCCAAGCAAGGCAAGGCCAGACAAAGCAAGGCAAGGCGTTTCCAGGCAAGGCAAGGCAAGACGAGGAAAGTGCTTCCAGGCAAGGCAAGAAAAGGAAAGGCAAGACAAGGCGGTTCCAGGCAAGGCAAGGCAAGGCAGGTCGATTCCAGGCAAGGCAAGGCAAAACAAGGCAAGGCAATGGAGGGCAAGGCAAGGTGATTCCAGGCAAGGCAAGGCTTGTCAATTCCAGGCAAGGTGATTCCTTGTGAGGCAAGGCAAGTCGATTCCAGGAAAGTCGATTCTTGGTAAGGCAAGGCAAGGCAATTCCAGGCAAGGCAAGGCAAGTCAATTCCAGTCAAGGCAAGGCAAGTCGATTCCAGGCAAGGCAAGGCAAATTGATTCCCCGCAAGGCAATGCAAGGCATGTGAATTCCAGGCAAGGGAAGGCAAAGTAGGTAGATTCCAGGCAAGGCAAGTCAAGGCAAGGCAAGGCTAGACAAGGCAAGATGAAACATGGCAGGTCGAATACAGGCAAGGCATGGCAAAGCTGGTCAATTCCAGGCAAGGCAAGGCAAGGCAAAGCAAGTCAAGGTAAGGCAAGACAAGGCAAGGTAAGGTGATTCCAGGCAAGGCAAGGCAAGGCAAGGCATGCCGATTCCAGAGACGGCAAGACAAGTCGATTACAAGGCAATTCCAGGCAAGGGAAGGAACATCAAATCATGGCAAGGCAACTCCTTGCAAGGCAAGGCAAGTCGATTCCAGGCAAGGCAATGTTAGTCGATTCCAGAAAAGTTTATTCCAGGCAAGGGAAGACAAATCAATTCCAGAAAAGCCGATTACAGGCAAGGCAAGGTTAGTCAAATTCATAAAAGTTGATTTTCATGAAGGCATGGCTAGTCGATTCCAGATAAGTCGATTGAAGGCATGGCAAGTTGATATCAGAAGAGTCGATTCCAGACAAGGCAAGTCAAGTCTATCCCAGAAAATCAATGCCAGGAAAGGCAAGGCAAATCAATTCCAGAAAATTTGATTCAAAGGCAAGGCAAATTTAGTCAATTCCAGAAAAGTCAATTGCAGGCAAAGCAATTCAAGTTGATTCCAGAAAAGTCGAATACAGGCAAGGTAATTTGATTCCAGAAAAGTCAATTCCAGGCAAGGCAAGGCAAGTCAATTCCAGAAAAGTTGATTCCATGTAAGGCAAAGCAAATCAATTTCAGAAAAGTCGATTCCAAGCAAGGCAAGTTGATTCCAGGAAAGTCAATTCCAGTCAAGGCAAGTTGATTCCAGTCAGGCAAGTCGATTCCAGAAACGTCGATTCCAGGTAGGGCAAGTTGATATCAAAATGTCGATTCCAGGCAAGGGAAGGCAAATCAATTCCAGAAAATACTATTCCAGACAATGCAAAGTTAGTCAATTCCAGAAAAGACGATTGCAGGCAAAGTGAGGAAAGTCAATTCCAGAAGTTGATTCCAGGCAAGGCAAGTTGATTCCCAAAAGTCGATTCCATGCAGGGCAAGGCAAGTCGATTCCAGAAATGTCTATTCCAGGCAAGGCAAGTTGATTCCAGAAAAGACAATTAAAGACAAGGCAAGATCAGTCAATTCCAGATACGTCTATTCCAGGCTAGGGAAGGCAAATCAATTCCAGAAAATTCGATTCAAAGGCAAGACAAATTTAGTCTAATCCATAAAAGTCACTTCCAGGCAAAGCAAGGCAAGTCGACTCCAGAAAAGTCTATTCTAGGCAAGGCAAGTTGATAATAGAAAAGTCGATTCCAGGCAAGGCAAGGCAAGTAGATTCCAGAAAAGTCAATTCCAGGCAAGGCAAGACAAGTCGATTCTGCAGAAGTAGATTACAGGCATCGCAAGGCAAGTTGATTCCAGGCAAGTCAATTCCAGGTAAGGCAAGGCAAGTCGATTACAGCAAAATCGATTCCTGACAAGGCAAGGCAAGTGAATTCCAAAGAAGTCGGTTCAAGGCAAGGCAAGGCAAGACGATTCCAGGAAATTTGATTCCAGGCAAGGCAAGGCAAGTCTATTCCAAGAAAGTCGATTCCAGGCAAGGCAAGGTAATTTGATAATAGGCAAGTCCATTCCAGGAAAGGCTAGGCAACTCGATTCCAGGCAAGGCAAGACAAGTCAATCCCTGGCAAGGCAAGGAAATTCGGTTCCAGACAAGTCAAGACAAGTCGATTCCAGGCAATTTGATTCCAGGCAAAAATATGTTAGTCGATTTCAGAAAAGTTGACTCCAAGCAAGGGAAGGCAAATCAATTCCAGAAAAGTTGATTCCAGGCAAGTCAAGAACAGTCGAATCCATAAAAGTCCATTTTAGACAAGGCAAGGTAAGTTGATTCCAGAAAAGTCGATTCCAGGCAAGGCAAGTTGATTTCAGAAAAGTTGATTCTGGCAAGGCAAGTCAAGTCGATTCCAGGAAATCAATTCCAGGCAAGGCAAGGCAAATCAA
>NW_022444905.1:0-3037 GCF_009761245.1 Sapajus apella
TTGTAGTGATGCATCTATAAGCCAATAAATACCCAAGATTTCTGGCATCACCAGAAGTTAAAGCACCAGGAGTTATTCCAGAGATCATGTGCCTAGCAACACTTTAGTTTGAACTTCAAGCCTCCAAAACTATGAGAAAACAAGTTTCTGTTGTTTTAAGTCAGTTGGCTTAGGATATTTCATTAAAGCAGCACTAGGAAATTAATACTGCTTTTATATCAATTTATCAGTGATTATAGAAATTTCAACCTAGGAAATTATGTTGAATTTCTTCACTGCTCAGTAGCTCCACCATTAATAGTTTGTACTGACTCATCATCATCATCTCTTTCTAAAATACTATCATGGCCTCAAAACTGACTTCTCAGTTGCCCCTTCTGCTCCTATACCTTCAAGACCTATCTGTAAAATCCAGCTTAAACAATTTTCCATTTTTTATGACATAGAAACACTTATTCTAAAGTTAAGATGCAAAAAGAAAGGCCCTAAAGTAGCTAAAGCAAGTTTGAGAAAGAAGAAAATCAAGATAAATCACTTTTTCCAATGTTAATGCTTACATTATAGCTATAGTAATCAGGATGGTGTGATTACTGGTAGAGAGAGAGAGGTCCACCGATCTCAGAAACTTACAGTGAAACCATATATAGGCATATGAAATATATTTATATTTTACCCAGTAGTCCAATTATTGGCTATATTCCCAAAGGAATACAAATCATTCTATCATAAAGACATATGCACATATATGTTTATTGCAGCAATATTAATAATAGAAAAGACATGGAATCAACCTGGAAGCCCATCAGGGGTGGACTGGATAAAGAAAATATCGTGCATATACACCAAACAATATTAATACTATGCAGCTATAAAGAAGAACAATATCATGTCATTAGCAGTAATATGGATGGAACTGGAGGCTATCCTGAGCAAATTACTGCAGGAACAGAAAACCAAATACTACTTGTTCTCACTTTTAAGTGGGAGATATATGTCAGCAACACATGGACACAACGAATGGAAAAATAGACATTATGGCTTACTTGAGGAGAGAAGATGTGAGGAGAGTGAGGATTGAAAAACTACCTATTGGGTATTATGGTGATTACTGTGGTGACCAAATTATCTATACCAATCCCCCACAACCTGCAATTTGCCCACATAACAAACTTATGCATGTACCCCTTGAACCTGAAACAAAAGATGGAAAGAAAAAAGTAAAATAAATAAACAAAAACCGAAGAAAAATTTACAGACATACCTCACAGACATTGCAGGCTCACATACAGATCACCACAATGAAGAAAATATTTCAATAAATATAAATAAAGAATTATCCTGCCCAAAATGTCAATAGTGTCAAGGTTAAGAAACTATGGTTGAAAGTATAGTATATACTTCATAAATGCATACTGAGCGTGAATAAAATTTTATGATTATATGGAAATAAGAGCAGTTACTATCAATCTAGAGTGTGTCCTATGAATCAGGGTTATGAGCTTTATGCTTTCGTGATACCTGCTTCATGTACGTGTTGTCTAAGATCATTTTTCTTATTCCACGATTCTTGCTTACCTTTATTAATTAATTATGGTAGCCATATTTCAGAGAAGACATCATTTTATTATATTCAAATGATCTCATTGAAGGAATAAAAATACTCTATCTGTATAAGAAATGGTACATGATCCATTTCTCTTTATATAAGAATTTGTTAATTACATGTCATATTTTTCATAAGTTTGAATCATTATACAAATCCACATGATTTATTTATTTTATTTTCCTTTTTTCTTCTATGTTTTGATGAAGTTTTTAAATGGTATTCCAAATACTAGAAGAAAGAGGTTTGTAGTGCCAACTCTACCTCGAAATTAGAGGTAAAATCTTGAGCAAATCTTTCTCTAGAATATCCTTAGAATGTTACATAGATAATATGTAAGTTCTCTTCCAGTTCTTACTCCTTGAATGTTTGATGCCCTTTTATTTTACTCTTTAACTTGCCTTTATATCTGCTTGCTTTCTTCAAGGCTTGATTTACATGGCTTCAGTTATTACCTTTATGCTTCACCCACAACTCATGCTTGTGTATCTTACATTCATCACCCAATATAGAAAAGAGCGCCAGCTGAACAAATTCTGTTACTGACAAATAGCACCAGAACCCTTTGCATTGAATATATCCTGCTTCTCATTCAGGGCTGTCTTATAAAATTTCAATGGATGCAATTACAATTTTATCTCTGAAAATGATAATTCTTAAATTGTTTGTTGTGGAAGCCTGGGTTGCCCCGCATGGCATTTTGCTTCTTAGTTGTCATTGTGTTCTGATGCTTACCTGGCTCTTAGCACCTGGCTTTATCTTAAATCTCTGGCTTTTCAATTTTTCCTTAGGCAAGCCTCTTATTCTAGTGCTTTACTTGACCATGGATTTGCCTACTTTTCTGGACTAATCAAGTCTGTAATTACAATAATTAATGTGCCCAAAATGGATAAGCATTCCAAGGATATGCTGTATTTATTGCACAATGTTTAAAGCATTTTGCTAAGAAAATACAAATGATATATAGAATGGATAAGGCATGCTTGTTTTTGTATTCTTTTCTCAGAAATCTTTGTTGCCTGTGGTCTTGGCAACTCAGAGCTAAATCACAAAGGCACACTGAGTAGCTAGGGCCTTTCCTGGTTGGACTTAGGACACTGGAGTAATTTCATCATTTCTTTTCCTGGCTTCCTCCTGGCTCAGTATGAACATAAAGTGAATAACAGCTGAACAATTAAAACGTACAGTAGACATTGACTTGGGTTTTCTGAGACATATAAAATACATGTTACAATCAGGAGTGTCCCCCTCATTTATAGATCTAACATGATATTAATGCAAAGTATATTGTAAAGAAAAATAGTTATTTAGGCCTATACTCTGCTCATTTCATTTAGAAGGGCATCTATTTGTGCTTAACTTTTGAATATATGTGTCCTAGACAGTGAAAAAATAAAAATTATAAGAATGAGTAGAATCCAACACAGTCAGCCA
>NW_022444906.1:0-3036 GCF_009761245.1 Sapajus apella
AGTCGGTGTGAATTATAGATAACTTATGAAAAAAAACGTTTCTTTTTTTTTTTTTTTTTTTGAGACAGAGTTTCGCTCTTGTTACCCAGGCTGGAGTGCAATGGCGCAATCTCGGCTCACAGCAACCTCCGCCTCCTGGGTTCAGGCAATTCTCCTGCCTCAGCCTCCTCAGTAGCTGGGATTACAGGCACGCGCCACCATGCCCAGCTAATTTTTTGTAGTTTTAGTAGAGGCGGGGTTTCACCATGTTGACCAGGATGGTCTCGATCTCTTGACCTCGTGATCCACCCGCCTCAACCTCCCAAAGTGCTGGAATTATAGGCGTGAGCCACCGCGCCCGGCCAAAACGTTTCTTAATTCTAGAAAACAAAACAAGTAAAGGGTGGGCACAGTGTGGCTCATGCCTGTGATCCCAGCACTATGGGAGTCCCAGGCGTGGGGAGGGAGGGGTGGGGATCACCTGAAATCTGGAACTTTCGACCAGTCTGGCCAACGAGGTGAAACCTCATCTCTACTAAAAATACCAAAATTAGCTGGGAGTGGTGGTAAACGCCTGCAGTCTCAGCTACTTGGAAGGCTGAGGCAGGAGAATCGCTTTAACTCAGGAGGTGGAGGTTGCAGCGTGTCGAGATCGCACCACTGTACTCCAGTCTGGGCGATAGAGTGAGACTCCATCTCAAAAAAGTAAAAATAAAAATAAAGGGAAAGAAATCAACAATGTTCTAACTACATGTTATAGTTATAGAGACATTAACTTAATTTTATGGATTTTCTGTTTTGCTTCATCTCGCTTAGCAGTTTTTTGAACACTTAAGTTTCCTTATTAGAGTCCTAGAAATTGTTGTTTAGTTTATTGATTTTCATTTTTATTTTTGAGATAGTGTCTCACTCTGTCGCCCAGGCTGGAGTATAGTGGCACAATTTTGGCTCACCGCAACCTCTGGCTCCCAGGTTCAAGCAATTGTCATGCCTCGGCCTCCCTAGTAGCTGGCATTACAGGCATGCACCATCACGCCTGGCTATTTTTTGTATTTTTAGTAGAGATAGGGTTTCACCGTGTCAGCCAGGCTTGTCTGGAAATCCTGACCACAAGTGATCTGCCTGCCTTGGCCTCCCAAAGTGCTGGGATTACAGGCGTGAGCCACTACAGAGCTTGAGAAGGAAGGAACAATGGTCCTCCAGCTACCTCACTGGGCTGGCACAGGCGGTCACTGCCCTGTGTGGATCACCCAGCTGTGTTGGGCAACCTGAACCCCATCTGCAGGAATGCGAGGAGGAAAATACAAAAGCCTTTACATGAGCCCTGAGAAGGCAGATGCAGCAGAAACCTCTAGGAGATGACTACCCAGTCTTGTACCTACGGTGGAGAGAGAGCATATTGGTGATCATGCGTACTTACACTCTAGGGTCACCAGGTGGCACCATGACCTTGTGTGTGGCTCTGCAAAGGACGATTTGGAAGGAGTTCATCACAGCTAATGTTTAACAAGCCCCTGCTATTTGCCAAATCACTCACCCCTGGCAACAACCTAAGGATCTGAGGATTCTTATTATATATCTTTTATAGAGAAGGACACGGAGACATGAATTATCTTGCCCAGATCACTCAGCTAATAAGTGGTGGAGGCCAAATAGGACCTAACAGTGTGGCAGCGGAGCCCACATGCATTGATTGAACAAGTGTGTATTGAGCACCTGCCATGTACAAGGCCTTGTGTGATTAAATACAGTTATGATTAATAACACAACAATGACACATCACTGACACTTGGAGACATAAGATTTTCTCTTCTATAGGTTTCAGGCACAGAGCTGTATATCCAATAATAGTGAAACTGGTCCCACTAGTTATGACAGAAATTATGATACATTTAAATGAGTTGAGTGTTTTAGAATCCTTGACAGAAACTGAATGAGGAATGAAGTTGTTTCCATTTCACACAAAAGAAAACTGAGGTGAAGAGGGGTAAATTAATTTTGCACGGCATGAAGTACAAATTCAAAGTATAGGAATTTGAACTTGCTTCTGACCTTTTCTGAGGCCCCCATGCTCTTGACCAATGTAAGGCCGGCTGCCTCGCAGACGGTTAAACGGACACACCCATCTCTCTCTGCGCCTGATAACTATGTCATCACCCAAGCTCGTCATCTGGCCTTGCCGCACGGCTTCCCCGTACCCGCCTCCGCATGCCAGACCCAAGCCCACATTCAGCACTAAATTATGCATTCAACCCCCAGCCCGCTGTTGATAAATCCTGCAGGAAAATTTTTTAAAGAAGCCCCGTCAGACCCTGCCCGGTAGCACCCTGCCCTGTATGCCCCCAGAAGGCCCGCTTCCCCAAGGTCCCGCCTGCCTACCCATGACCACTAGCTCCAGGTAGTCCCTGCTTCTTAGTAGCCAATAAGATTGTCATCACTTTGTTTCCCCAACAGCCAATCAAGGCCCACTTACCCAAAGTCCCACCCGCCTACCAATGGCAACTAGTTCCAGGTATTTCCTGCTTCCTGACAGCCAATAAAATTGCCTTTGCTTTGTTTCCCCA
This sequence comes from Sapajus apella, assembly GCF_009761245.1. Taxonomy (NCBI): domain Eukaryota; kingdom Metazoa; phylum Chordata; class Mammalia; order Primates; family Cebidae; genus Sapajus; species Sapajus apella. Next base: position 2,544 of record NW_022444906.1, read on the forward strand.
ATAGCCAGTCAATCGCCTTCCCTCCCCATAAAACCCCATGACCTAAACAGTCGGGCGCGACTTCTTTGGCCCCTCCCTGGACCACAGAACCTCACCCGGGAGCTGAATAAATTAGCTTCTCATTTTCTTATACTTGCCTCAGTTTCCACATTTTACCTCAGCAATAAATCTTACAACCACTATAGACTCAGGCATCACCTTGTTTTTCCACTCATTCAAGAAACTTTTTTAAACATTTAATTATCTAATAGATTGGCACACATCATGAGCTTCTGTTCCTATTCTGTAGGTGGTGAAGCCCTCTATAGTCCTGACCCCACAGTTCCTGCCCCATGGCCAGGGCCAGCTCACCAAGGAACTGCAGCAGCACTTAAAGTCAGTGCCATCCCCCACCCCACGTGAGTACCTGAGGAAGGTGAGCACAGACAGATGGGTCCCAGCACCCGTGAACAGTTCCCGGGTCTCTGCTGCCCCACGTCTCACAGGGGGCCAT
>NW_022444907.1:0-3036 GCF_009761245.1 Sapajus apella
ACAAGGCAGTCGCTACTTCTTTGATTTCTATTTCCAGTGTGTAGCATGTGCTGGAAGGTATTGCCCAGTAAATATCTGTGCCATGAAGAGGGCCAAAGTTTTGCTTACAGGTGGTGAATGTGTTAAAAGTAATCCCAAGGTCCATATTGTAAAAATACTCCTTTGAATTAGAGTCTTGCCAACACACAGCACACTTACTTACTATTAAACTGACAGGATTATCAGTATTGATAAAAAATAATGATCATTTCTTTACACTTACTCTATACTTGCTTATTCACTGATTAGTCATCAGTCACAGGCTGTAAAGTCAGAAGGAAAAACTGCTGGTTTCTGCTGTAAATTCTCTAATAATACTTGTGAATTCTTTTCATTTTGTCTCCTTTAACTTTCAGAAATCCCTGCTTTATCCAATCAACTAAAATACGAAAGACTTTTGGTTTAGCTTAGTATTCCCCGAATTTATGGGAAAGGCAATGGCTTTGTGGCTGGCTAGATCTGTATGCCAACTAGGGAATATCAATTCTCAGAAAGCATTACTCAGTCTCTCTATATTTGATTTTGTTTGACTCTCCTCTGCTGCCCTGCCTATATGGTTACTTAACAAGGCTGTTCAGAATGCCCGGTTTGGTTGCCGAAGGTGATTGATAAGTAATACACTTTTATCTTTACACAGTTTGTCCCTGTCAAACTGTTTCCAAGCACTCTGTAAACTGGGAGCTTGGCTTGTAAGTTCCAATCCCCAGGAATCCTCAAGAACAAGGAACTGATCCTGCTGTTCCTATATTAAAAGAGAATCCAGGAAGAAAGAAGCCTTGCTGTGCACATGCCTATTTACCTCAATACAGATGGAGAAGCACATGCTGATCACTCGGGCTCCCGTCCAACTTCACTGAAATTTGGTATTTATTCCTTTGTGCATTGTTCCAACAAATATTGGTTAAGTGCTAACAATGCACAGAGTTCTGTGGTAGGTTCTCCAGGGATATACAGTTGTAGAAGACACACCTCTAACCGTCAATAAATTTACATTACATGCCAGTCCACAATCTAGTTAGTTCAGGCAAATTCTCTTCCATATAAATAATACAAATAAGACCAATTCCCATCCCAAGTCAGTGGCCTGTCTATTTAAAAAATATTAGAAACTGCCTAATTTCTGTGGGATTTTTCTGTTTTCTTTTTAAATTTCTTTTTGTATTTTTTTCTTTGTTTTTTTTTTCTTTTTTTTTTTTCCTGTGTGTTTTTAAAATGTGTATCTGCAGAGTCCCAAATAGAAAAATTCAAATTGTTAATTCCTAAGTACAAATTAAAGTTCCTGCTATTCTTCCTTAGAAGACTAGGAAGAACAAAATAATCTAGAAGAATAAAAAAAATCTGAGGTCAGATTTTTTAAAAGGCAACTTGACCCATACTGATGGTGTAATGTGGCTTCTCTACAGTAAATAGTAATTCATCAAAGTGACAGATGAAGTGATATAACACAGCTTCTAGGACATTCACAGACATAGGCTTTGTGTTTCTTATCCATACTCAGATTTTCCTTAGCCAGTTGAACATTCCAGTTCTTTCTTCATCTCTTAATCCCTTAGCCCACTGTCCATAAGATTCCTGCTCCTCTGCTTAGTTCTCTCATATCTTTGGCAAAACTGACTAATTTCCTTCAGAGATCATTGAAGGCTGTTAAATGTCTATTCCAGAAATTCTTCCAATGCACATGTCATCAAGGAATAGAGAGGTATATTTGCAGTAATATAATATAAGTAATATAATATAATATGTTACTTCATAATTTTTGTATACAAAATTTTTTAAAATTGTTTAGTGTTTGTCTTTATTTCAAATGGTCCAAAAGAATGTTTTTCTCACATTTCTGAAACATCTCTGGTATGTGTGTTCAATGATATATGCAACTAATACTGGTCAGGTACTGAAGCCTGTGATGTCCCAGTGCCTGTTTTCAAAGGATTCAAGACATTGATTTGGATTCACCATAAACTGATGCGTGAATCCAAAATTCCCTTTCCTACTATGTTTATCACCTCTTCTCTTTTAACTCCTAATTTTAAAACTAAAGGAGTACCAGGACTACCTGGTTACTGGAAAGATGTTCACCCCAGTAAACAGAACTTTTATCAGGGACCTTTATAATTCATGGCCCCATTCCACGTGGACATTCAACTCAGGAAGATGTGCAAAAGAAAAAGATGTCAAATTACAGTCAAGTGATCCAGAGGAGGATGTTATACAAACTTACAAGGAAATGACAGTCTTTTTTTTCCTTTACTATAAATACATTTAACAGTTTAGCAGAAAGACAAGCTAAATTTAAGATTGTTCACATTTGAAAATTGTATCATACTCTCTGCTAGTGATAAATAAGGAACTCCCGATAATGGAATTTTAACATAGCAATTTCATCAACAGATCTTTGAAGACCGATTTGATTTTTAGAGAGGGTTAGAACAATGATTATGTTTGCAAAGTTCTGAGAAGTCCATCTACTGTCCAAGCTTTGGATTGAAGTCCTTATTTTTTTTTTTCCTTTACTTAGAGACAGGTATATACAGTGCTGTTGTAATAATGAAACAAATGTGAAATTACTGTAAAGTTGCACAATACAGAAAACTGTTGCTCCATCTTCTACTACATAAATGTGTGACTCCACAGGTTAGTAATGTTGTTGTCTAGTAACAACATTATTTTAATGTTTGATTAAAATATTTCTGGTAAAAAATAATTTTTTTTAGACAAACCACAACTGTTTATTGGGGAAAGACTCAGCTCCCTCGGGTGCTCGCTGCAAAATAAATAAAATACCAGACCAGATGCTACTATCACACACTATTTACAGCCTGCAGCTGACCAAGCAGGCCCTGAAGCCTTCTCTGTGAACCAATATTACTCTCTTCTGAGGCTATGGGAGAGGTCCAGTAACTGGGCCAGGAACTGAAAGGAAACCAAGATCTGAACAGGCCGCATGTGAGTCAAGGAAGTACTGTTTATGGCCACCAGCAGTGCAGCTTGCCCAGGCAG
>NW_022444908.1:0-3035 GCF_009761245.1 Sapajus apella
AAAAAGAAAACTAATAAAAACTCTATGCTTTAACTTTGTTCCCTCACGTTTTAACTCTTTGATGTTTCTATTTATATCTTATTGTTCTTTCTTTGTCAAGTTCTTGTAGTTATTATTTTTAATAGTTTCATTGTTTAGCCTTTTTACTTAGAATAACAGCAGTTTATACAGTTGCAGCATCACAATATTCTGTTTTGTTGTGTTCACAATACTCACTATTACCTGCAAGTTTTCTCCCTTCAATTATTTATTGCTGATTAATGTATTTTTCTTTTTGATTGAAGTATTTCTTTTAGCAGTTTTTATAGGACAGGTCTGCTATTGATGAAATCTCTCAGCTTTTATTTATCTGGGAAAGGCGTTATTTCTCCTTTACTTTTGAAGGATATATATTTTACCAAATATGCTATTATAGGGTAAAAGTTATTTTTCTTCAGTGCTATAAATATGTCATGCTACTCTCTCCTAGCCTGTAAGGTTTCCATTCAGAAGTTTGCTGCCAGATATACTGGAGCTCCATTGTATCATCAATCATTCTCTTGGTTAAGTTTATCTGATAGAATTCTGAATTCCTTCTCTGTGTTATCTTGAATTGCAGGATGGGGAACAGGTGGCATCAGCAATGCGAGACTGTCTTTCCTACCCTCTTCGGTGCTTCTTCCAATGGTGCAAGGTTAAAACCAAATACTGTGATTGCTATCTGATTTTTGGTTCTTATGAAGGTGATTTTTTCATGTAGACTATTGTTAAATTGACATTCTTGTGGTGGAACAGTTGGTGAAGGCTTCTATTCAGTCATCTCTCAAAAGTCACAGTTTTATTGGCTACATAAGTGAAAAGAAATGTTTGTAACTACAAAATGCAGTTAGAAGTAGAGAAAATAATTTTTGGGTAGCAGGGAATTACAGATGAAAGAGCCCTAAAATGAAAATATAACTCCAGTATGGTTTGAATGTATCCCCAGGTCAATGTATTGAAGAGTTAATCACCAATGCAACAGTGTTGAGTGATAACACCTTTGAGGTGACTAGGTCATAATGGCTTAAAATAGATTAATGCCATTATTTGAGGAGTGGGTTTATTACCATGGCAGTGGGTTTTTGATATAAGAATGAATTTGATCTTTCTGCTCTCCAGAGTGTGCTCTGTTTCACCTTCTGTTTTCCACTGTCGGATGATGCAGCAAGAAGGTCTTCACCAGTAAGATGTACCAGCTCCTTGACCTTGGACTTTGCAGAATGTAAAATTATAAGAAGTAAATCTCTATTCTTTAGAGATACACAGTCTTGGGTAGTCTGTTATAGCTGCACAAATTGGACTAAAAGTCTTCTTCAAACTCATGATTAACTCCTAAATCATGCATGCTTGGGCAAGAATCCAAGAAGTACAGGGAACTAACCAGATTTTTCAGTAACTGTACACTCCAGGAAACAGAGTTTGAAGTTTCAATTCTGCCAAGTGAGAAGTTTGTTAAGCATATTAGACTGTCTGTTGAAAGCTCAGAAGTGCTACCCTAGTCTAGTTTACCCTAGAAATAGACTAAATCCTAGGAATAGGAAAATTTTCCCAGGACTATGTTCAAAACCAAAGACCCACAATAGTAAAGCATAAAGCCAAGCTATCAACTAGTTCAAGGCTATATGCCAGTAATTTAACTGCCCATTAAGGCAAAATTCTTCAGAGAAAGAGAATATAATCTGTTGGGGGAAGCAGCAATAGTGGAAGAGTTTACAGTGTGCCTACATGTCTGGTTACATTTCAGTGCTTTGAGGGAGTCTTATGTCCCTGGGCACTATGTTTAGAATATCAGAGCTTAACTCACTCTGTTCCTGGGAACATACTGGCAATAGAGAGGCCTTCCTCTCCAGAGGCCTCCATGGCCTTCCACAGTTTATTGTTCCTGATTTCTTTTATATGTTACTTATAACCAGTTTAAGTAGGCACACTGTAAACCCTTTCTCCATTGCTGTTTCCCCCAATAATAATCAAATTCTCTACAATGTGTCACACAAAGTGTCCTGTACACTATAGTAACAATTTTGCTAGATATGGGAAGATACATAAATATCAGTACAGTTCTTTTAAAGCACAGTCAAAAAAAGGGTCAGTTAAAACAGACCTATAAACATCTTAATTGCTGTAATAGACATATAAACTTTATAAAATATATTTGATGAATATTGTATAAAATCTAGAGGACAGAATGAGTAACATTTGTTGAAAGATGGGAGGATGGTTAGGATATGTTTGGAAACTGTAACAATAAACCAAATGAAAATTATTAAACTAAAAAAATACAATATAAGCAAATCATTATATGAGATAGACAGCAGATTGAAAGAGAAGAACAGAGGAAATAATCAACTTCAGGATATATTAACAAATATCATGGAAACTAAATGATGGAGAGATAAAACATTAATAACCCTGACTCGTAGAGTAATGTAAAAATTTTTCTAGTATTTTGTGCAACTGGTTTACTAGAAGGTGGAAAGACAAAGAACGAGGCAGAAAATATATTATTACAAAGATTGATCAAAATTTTTACATTTGATGAAAACACCACTTCAAAGATCCAAGGAGGTAGATAAGCCACAGAAGAATGAATACAAAGAAAATCATATACATGGCAGTGAAGTTGCTAAAAATATAAATAAAACTTAATAGCAGCCAAAATAAAATAACAAATTACATTAAGAGAAACAAATAATAGAATTATTGCTGACCTCTCATCAGAAACAATGGAGAGCGTAAGATATTGAATGACATATTTTAAATGGAGAAAAAAGAAAGCATCAGTGATAGAGTCATATACACTAAAAAATAGCTTTTAAAAAATGAATGTGAAAATTGTGATGCTGCAACTGTGTAAACTGCTTTTATTCTAAGTAAAAAGGCTAAACAATGAAACAATTAAAAATAATAACTACAAGAACTTGACAAAGAAAGAGCAATAAGATATAAATAGAAACATCAAAAAGTTAAAATGTGAGGGAACAAAGTTAAAGCATAGAGTTTTTATTAGTTTTCTTTTT
>NW_022444909.1:0-3035 GCF_009761245.1 Sapajus apella
AAAAAGAAAACTAATAAAAACTCTATGCTTTAACTTTGTTCCCTCACGTTTTAACTCTTTGATGTTTCTATTTATATCTTATTGTTCTTTCTTTGTCAAGTTCTTGTAGTTATTATTTTTAATAGTTTCATTGTTTAGCCTTTTTACTTAGAATAACAGCAGTTTATACAGTTGCAGCATCACAATATTCTGTTTTGTTGTGTTCACAATACTCACTATTACCTGCAAGTTTTCTCCCTTCAATTATTTATTGCTGATTAATGTATTTTTCTTTTTGATTGAAGTATTTCTTTTAGCAGTTTTTATAGGACAGGTCTGCTATTGATGAAATCTCTCAGCTTTTATTTATCTGGGAAAGGCGTTATTTCTCCTTTACTTTTGAAGGATATATATTTTACCAAATATGCTATTATAGGGTAAAAGTTATTTTTCTTCAGTGCTATAAATATGTCATGCTACTCTCTCCTAGCCTGTAAGGTTTCCATTCAGAAGTTTGCTGCCAGATATACTGGAGCTCCATTGTATCATCAATCATTCTCTTGGTTAAGTTTATCTGATAGAATTCTGAATTCCTTCTCTGTGTTATCTTGAATTGCAGGATGGGGAACAGGTGGCATCAGCAATGCGAGACTGTCTTTCCTACCCTCTTCGGTGCTTCTTCCAATGGTGCAAGGTTAAAACCAAATACTGTGATTGCTATCTGATTTTTGGTTCTTATGAAGGTGATTTTTTCATGTAGACTATTGTTAAATTGACATTCTTGTGGTGGAACAGTTGGTGAAGGCTTCTATTCAGTCATCTCTCAAAAGTCACAGTTTTATTGGCTACATAAGTGAAAAGAAATGTTTGTAACTACAAAATGCAGTTAGAAGTAGAGAAAATAATTTTTGGGTAGCAGGGAATTACAGATGAAAGAGCCCTAAAATGAAAATATAACTCCAGTATGGTTTGAATGTATCCCCAGGTCAATGTATTGAAGAGTTAATCACCAATGCAACAGTGTTGAGTGATAACACCTTTGAGGTGACTAGGTCATAATGGCTTAAAATAGATTAATGCCATTATTTGAGGAGTGGGTTTATTACCATGGCAGTGGGTTTTTGATATAAGAATGAATTTGATCTTTCTGCTCTCCAGAGTGTGCTCTGTTTCACCTTCTGTTTTCCACTGTCGGATGATGCAGCAAGAAGGTCTTCACCAGTAAGATGTACCAGCTCCTTGACCTTGGACTTTGCAGAATGTAAAATTATAAGAAGTAAATCTCTATTCTTTAGAGATACACAGTCTTGGGTAGTCTGTTATAGCTGCACAAATTGGACTAAAAGTCTTCTTCAAACTCATGATTAACTCCTAAATCATGCATGCTTGGGCAAGAATCCAAGAAGTACAGGGAACTAACCAGATTTTTCAGTAACTGTACACTCCAGGAAACAGAGTTTGAAGTTTCAATTCTGCCAAGTGAGAAGTTTGTTAAGCATATTAGACTGTCTGTTGAAAGCTCAGAAGTGCTACCCTAGTCTAGTTTACCCTAGAAATAGACTAAATCCTAGGAATAGGAAAATTTTCCCAGGACTATGTTCAAAACCAAAGACCCACAATAGTAAAGCATAAAGCCAAGCTATCAACTAGTTCAAGGCTATATGCCAGTAATTTAACTGCCCATTAAGGCAAAATTCTTCAGAGAAAGAGAATATAATCTGTTGGGGGAAGCAGCAATAGTGGAAGAGTTTACAGTGTGCCTACATGTCTGGTTACATTTCAGTGCTTTGAGGGAGTCTTATGTCCCTGGGCACTATGTTTAGAATATCAGAGCTTAACTCACTCTGTTCCTGGGAACATACTGGCAATAGAGAGGCCTTCCTCTCCAGAGGCCTCCATGGCCTTCCACAGTTTATTGTTCCTGATTTCTTTTATATGTTACTTATAACCAGTTTAAGTAGGCACACTGTAAACCCTTTCTCCATTGCTGTTTCCCCCAATAATAATCAAATTCTCTACAATGTGTCACACAAAGTGTCCTGTACACTATAGTAACAATTTTGCTAGATATGGGAAGATACATAAATATCAGTACAGTTCTTTTAAAGCACAGTCAAAAAAAGGGTCAGTTAAAACAGACCTATAAACATCTTAATTGCTGTAATAGACATATAAACTTTATAAAATATATTTGATGAATATTGTATAAAATCTAGAGGACAGAATGAGTAACATTTGTTGAAAGATGGGAGGATGGTTAGGATATGTTTGGAAACTGTAACAATAAACCAAATGAAAATTATTAAACTAAAAAAATACAATATAAGCAAATCATTATATGAGATAGACAGCAGATTGAAAGAGAAGAACAGAGGAAATAATCAACTTCAGGATATATTAACAAATATCATGGAAACTAAATGATGGAGAGATAAAACATTAATAACCCTGACTCGTAGAGTAATGTAAAAATTTTTCTAGTATTTTGTGCAACTGGTTTACTAGAAGGTGGAAAGACAAAGAACGAGGCAGAAAATATATTATTACAAAGATTGATCAAAATTTTTACATTTGATGAAAACACCACTTCAAAGATCCAAGGAGGTAGATAAGCCACAGAAGAATGAATACAAAGAAAATCATATACATGGCAGTGAAGTTGCTAAAAATATAAATAAAACTTAATAGCAGCCAAAATAAAATAACAAATTACATTAAGAGAAACAAATAATAGAATTATTGCTGACCTCTCATCAGAAACAATGGAGAGCGTAAGATATTGAATGACATATTTTAAATGGAGAAAAAAGAAAGCATCAGTGATAGAGTCATATACACTAAAAAATAGCTTTTAAAAAATGAATGTGAAAATTGTGATGCTGCAACTGTGTAAACTGCTTTTATTCTAAGTAAAAAGGCTAAACAATGAAACAATTAAAAATAATAACTACAAGAACTTGACAAAGAAAGAGCAATAAGATATAAATAGAAACATCAAAAAGTTAAAATGTGAGGGAACAAAGTTAAAGCATAGAGTTTTTATTAGTTTTCTTTTT
>NW_022444910.1:0-2401 GCF_009761245.1 Sapajus apella
CCCCCCCCCCCCGTCTCCTGTCCCTCCCCCGTTTCCTGCGGTGCCCCCGCCTCCCCTCCCGCCCCCACATCCCTCCTGTCCCCGCCTCCCGCAGCGGTGCAACGCGGCCGCATCCCGCACTCGCTGCCGGGCGCCGTGGCCGCCTCCTCGGGCAGCCCCCCGGGCTCGGCGCTGGCGGCGGTGGCGGGCGGCGGAGACCTCTTCCCCGGGCAGCCGGTGTCCGAGCTGATCGCGCAGCTGCTGCGCGCGGAGCCCTACCCGGCGGCGGCCGGGCGCTTCGGCGCGGGGGGCGGCGCGGCAGGCGCGGTGCTGGGCATCGACAACGTGTGCGAGCTGGCGGCGCGGCTGCTCTTCAGCACCGTGGAGTGGGCGCGCCACGCGCCCTTCTTCCCCGAGCTGCCGGTGGCCGACCAGGTGGCGCTGCTGCGCCTGAGCTGGAGCGAGCTCTTCGTGCTGAACGCGGCGCAGGCGGCGCTGCCCCTGCACACGGCGCCGCTGCTGGCCGCCGCCGGCCTCCACGCCGCACCCATGGCCGCCGAGCGCGCCGTGGCCTTCATGGACCAGGTGCGCGCCTTCCAGGAGCAGGTGGATAAGCTGGGCCGCCTGCAGGTCGACTCGGCCGAGTACGGCTGCCTCAAGGCCATCGCGCTCTTCACGCCTGGTGAGCCGCGCTCCAAAGGGGGGCAGTGGGGTGGGGGGGACCCAAGGGCGGTTGGGAAGAGGATGGCCAGGACCCAGACTCCAGCCCCCATGGCGCCCCGCTCCCCAGGCCTGGCGCCCTGCACGCGCTGTGAGCGAGCGGTCGTGGGTGGCCGTAGAGGGATGATGTAAGCAGTGTGACACTGTGACACCCCCACTCCGTGATCTCAAGACGCTCGGAGAACTCTGAACCACGGATCCCAGACCCATCTTCCTGTTCCCAGGGTCCCCGAGACCCCTCCTCCCTCACCACAGGGCCCTTCATGCTTAGTGAGCACTGATAGCACAAAGTTGGGGGGATGTGGGAGGAAAGGTCCTGACCCCTCGCTTCTGGCCCCCTCAGGCCCCCACTGCCTGATTCCTGGGCCCGGTGCAACCTCCAGGTAGCCAGGGACCCAGGGATGTAGGGATTTAGGTGGGGGTGTGGCTCGGAGGCCCCTCCCATTGAGGGGCGGGGCAGCCCCAGAATCTTCTTAACATAAACATCAACTTTCTATCAGTGGCAGCCCAACCGTATTCCAGTACCTGTCGGTGCAGCTAGCTTTGTTTTTCCACTTTATCTTTTTATTTGTATTTCAATATTTTGGGACTGGGAACCTAACACGGTTCACTGCAGCCTGGACCTCCGGGCCGAAGCAATCCTCGCTCCCACCGTAGCCTCCTAAGTAGCTGGGACCACAGGCATGCACCACTATTCCCGGCCAATTTTTTAAAAAACATTTTCTGTAGCGACAGGGTCTCACCATGTTGCCCAGGCTGGTCTTGAACTCCTGGGCACAAACAATCCCCGTGCCTCAGCCACCCAAAGTACTAGGGGTATACATAGGCATTAGGATGCTGTGCCTTTAGACAAACATCTCTCCCGCCTGGCTCCTGGGAGTTCTTTCCCCTACTAGAAGGCTCTAGATCCCATCGTATGTATCTTTGGGGCTAAGAAGCAGATCCAGGCTACTCTGGGAGGTGGCTTTCATCTGATAAATACGGCTCGCAAGGTTGCTCAGGCCTGCAATCACGACGCTTTGGGAAGCAGAGTTGGGAGAATCACTTGAGTTCGAGGTTGCAGTAAGCGCTGATTACGCCACTGCATTCGAGCCTGCACAACAGAGTGAGACCACGCCTCGCAAATCAATAAATACGGCTTTATTTATAGTTTTCCCAGAAGATTTTTTCTGGGGTTCCCATCTTTTTTGGTCTCTCTCTAGACTGCCACATTCTCTCACAGCACAGGCTCTTCTGGGCTCTGTGGTCCTTTTCAAATTCCCTTCTCAGCCCCACCTTCCCTGCAGGCTTCCTTAAAACCTGTCTCCTTGACCGGGCGAGGTGGCTCACACCTAAAATCCCAGTGCTTTGGGAGGCCGAGGTGGAGGGACTGCTTGAGGTCAGGAGTTCAAGACCAGCCTGGCCAACATAGCCAAACCCATCTCTACTAAAAATACAAAAATTAGCCGGGCATGGTGGCGGGTGCCTGTAGTCCCAGCTACTCTTGAGGCTGAAGCAGGGGAATCACTTGAACCCAGAGGCAGAGGTTGCAGTGAGCTGAGATTGTGCCACTGCACTTCAGCCTGGGAGACACAGTGAGACTCCATCTTAAAAAAAAAAAAAATTAGAACCTATCTCCCTGCCAAAGACATCAGTTGGGCGCCAACCACCCTTGAAAGATCACTGCCTGCACCCCGTGCCACTGTGGGTAGATGAGACCACC
>NW_022444910.1:2501-3035 GCF_009761245.1 Sapajus apella
TTTTTTTTTTTTTTTGAGACAGGTTCTTATTACTCTGTTGCCCAGGCTGTGCTATGATCACAGATCACTGTAGTCTCCTGGCCTCAAGAGATCCTCCCGCCTCAGCCTCCTCCCTCAGTAGTTGGGGCTACAGGCACATCCCATCATACTGGGCTAATTTTTATTTATATTTCTAAATTATTATTTTTGAGATGGAGTCTCGCTCTGTTGCCCAGGCTGGAGTGCAATGGTTATGTCGTGGCTCACTGCAACCTCCAACTTCCGGGTTCAAGCGATTCTCCTGCCTCAGCTTCCCGAGTAGCTGGGATTACAGGCACCTGTCACCACGCCTGGCTAAGTTTTATATATATATATATTTTTTTGAGACGGAGTTTCGCTCTTGTTGCCCAGGCTGGAGTGCAATGGCACGATCTCAGCTCACCGCAACCTCCGCCTCCTGGGTTCAGGCAATTCTCCTGCCTCAGCCTCCTGAGTAGCTGGGATTACAGGCACGCGCCGCCATGCCCAGCTGATTTTTTGTATTTTTAGTAGAGA
>NW_022444911.1:0-1344 GCF_009761245.1 Sapajus apella
GAAACATCTGTTTTAAACTTCTCTGCTGTGTTCGTTCACCTTAGGAAGTTGCATCTATGTTTAGATTCAGCGAGGCAGAAACACGCTTTTTCTAGAAGCTGCGTTTGCATATTTCTGACTGAATGGGTGTATGGGGGGTAATGTGAAATATCTGCATCTAAAACAAAAAAGAAGCCATGTAGCAGAATTATTATCAAGCTGTATATTCGACTTACAGAGTTAAACAGACGTGTGAATGTAGCAGTTGAGAAACCCTTTCTTTGGAGAGTTTGGAAAGAGATATTTCCAGCCATATACAGGTTCATAAGAATTAGCGGTAAGTTCGAATCTAAACCACAGGAGAAACGTCTGTTTCAAACTTCTCTGCTGTGTGTTCGTTAACCTTAGCAAGTTGAATCTATGATTAAATTCAGCGAGTTAGAAACACGTTTCTTCTAAAAGCTGCCTTTGGATATTCCTGAGTGAAAGGAGTATATGATGTAATGAGGAATATTTGGCTCTAAAACAAAAACGGAGCTATGTAGCAGAATGATTGTCCAGGTGTATATTCACCTTACAGAGGTAAACAGTTGTGTGAATGTACCAGTTGAGAAACCCTTTCTTTGGAGAGCTTGGAAAGAGATATTTATAGCCATATACAGGGTGATAAGAATAAGCGGTATGATCCAATCTAAACCACAGGGGAAACGTCTGTTTGAAACTTCTCTGACGTGTGTTCGTTCACCTTAGGAAGTTGCATCTATGTTTAGATTCAGCTGGTTAGAAACACGTTTATTCTAAAAGCTGCGTTTGGATATTCCTGAGTCCATGGAAGTCTCATTACTTCCATAGGTAGTAATGAGAAACATCTGGCTCTAAAACAAAAACAGGGCTATGTAGCACAATGAGTGTCAAGGTGTATATTCAACGTACAGAGTTAAACACATGTGTGAATGTAGCAGTGGAGAAACCCTTTCTTTGGAGAGTTTGGAAAGAGATATTTAAAGCCATATACAGGCTCTTGAGAATTAGCGTTAAGATCGAATCTAAACCACAGGAGAAATGTCTGTTTCAAACTTCTCTGCTGTGTGTTCGTTCACTTTAGGAAGTTGCGTCTATGTTTAGATTCAGCGGGTTAGAAACACATTTCTTCTAAAAACTGCGTTTGGATATTCCTGAGTCATGGGAGTATAGGATGTAAAGAGAAACATCTGGCTCTAAAACAAAAACGGAGCTATGTGGCAGAATGGTTGTCAAGGTGTATATTCAACTTACAGAGTTAAACAGATGTGTGAATGTAGCAGTGAAGAAACCCTTTCTTTGGAGAATCTGGAAAGAGATATTTCCAGCCATAAACAGGCTCAA
>NW_022444911.1:1444-3035 GCF_009761245.1 Sapajus apella
TCTATGATTATATTTAGCGAGTTAGAAACACTTTTCTTCTAAAACCTTCGTTTGGATATTCCTGAGTGAAAGGGAGTATACGATGTTATGAGAAATATCTGGCTCTAAAACAAAAAAGGAGCTATGTAGCAGAATGATTATCAAGGTGTATATTAAACTTCTCGAGTTAAAAAAAAATATGTGAATGTAGCAGATCAGAAACCCTTTCTTTGGAGAACTGTAAAGAGATATTTCCTGCCATGTACAGACTCATAAGAATTAGCGCTGAGATGGCGTCTAAACTACAGGAGAAATGTCTGTTTTCAACTTCTCTGCTGTGTGTTCGTTCACCTTAGGAAGCTACACCTATGATTATATTCAGCGAGTTAGAAACACTTTTCTTCTAAAAACTGCGTTTGGATATTCCTGAGTCATGGGAGTATAGGATGTAATGAAAAATATCTGGCTCTAAAACAAAAACGGAGCTATGTAGTAGAATGATTGTCAAGGTGTATATTCAACTTACAGAGTTAAACAGATGTGTGAATGGAGCAGTTCAGAAACCATTTCTTTGGATAATCTGAAAAGAGATATTTCTAGCCACATACAGGCTCATAAGAATTAGCGGTAACAACGAATCCCACAGGAGAAAAGTCAGTTTGAACCTTCTCAGCTGTGTGTTCGTTCACCTTAGGAAGCTGCATCTATGTTTAGATTCAGCGGGTTAGAAACACGTTTCTTCTAAAAGCTGCGTTTGGACATTCCTGAGTCATGGGAGTATAGGATGTAATGAGATATATCTTGCTCTGAAACAAAAAAGGAGCTATGTAGCAGAAAGATTGTCAAGGTGTATATTCAACTTACACAGTTAAACAGATGTTTGAATGTAGCCTTTGAGAAACCCTTTCTTTGGAGAATCTGAAAAGAGATATTTCTAGCCATATACAGGCTCATAAGAATTAGCTGTAAGATCGGGTCTATACGACAGGAGAAACGTCTGTTTTAAACTTCTCTGCTGCGTGTTCGTTCACCTTAGGAAGTTGCATCTATTTTTAGATTCAACGAGTTAGAAACACGTTTCTTCTAAATGCTGCGTTTGGATATTCCTCAGTGAATGTGGGTATAGGATGTAATTAGTAATATCTGGCTCTAAAACAAAAACGGAGCTATGTAGCAGAATGATTGTCAAGGTGTATATTCAACTTACAGAGTTAAACAGATGTGTGAATATAGCAGTTCAAAAACCCTTTCCTTGGAGCATCTGGAAAGAGATATTCCCAGCCTTATACATGCTCATAAGAATTAGCGGTAAGATCGAGACTAAACCACAGGAGAAACGTCTGTCTTAAACTTCTCTGCTCTGTGTTCGTTAAGCTTAGGAAGTTGCATCTATGTTTAGATTCAGCGAGATAGAAACACGTTTCTTCTAAGAGCTGCGTTTGGATATTCCTGAGTCCATGGGTTTATAGGAAGCAATGAAAAATATCGGGCTCTAAAACAAAAACGGGGCTATGTAGCAAAACAATTGTAAAGGTGTATATTCAACTTACAGAGTTAAACAGATATGTGAATATAGCAGTTCAGAAACCTTTTCTTTGGAGAGTTTGGAAAG
>NW_022444912.1:0-3035 GCF_009761245.1 Sapajus apella
AAAAAGAAAACTAATAAAAACTCTATGCTTTAACTTTGTTCCCTCACATTTTAACTTTTTGATGTTTCTATTTATATCTTATTGCTCTTTCTTTGTCAAGTTCTTGTAGTTATTATTTTTAATTGTTTCATTGTTTAGCCTTTTTACTTAGAATAAAAGCAGTTTACACAGTTGCAGCATCACAATTTTCACATTCATTTTTTAAAAGCTATTTTTTAGTGTATATGACTCTATCACTGATGCTTTCTTTTTTCTCCATTTAAAATATGTCATTCAATATCTTACGCTCTCCATTGTTTCTGATGAGAGGTCAGCAATAATTCTATTATTTGTTTCTCTTAATGTAATTTGTTATTTTATTTTGGCTGCTATTAAGTTTTATTTATATTTTTAGCAACTTCACTGCCATGTATATGATTTTCTTTGTATTCATTCTTCTGTGGCTTATCTACCTCCTTGGATCTTTGAAGTGGTGTTTTCATCAAATGTAAAAATTTTGATCAATCTTTGTAATAATATATTTTCTGCCTCGTTCTTTGTCTTTCCACCTTCTAGTAAACCAGTTGCACAAAATACTAGAAAAATTTTTACATTACTCTACGAGTCAGGGTTATTAATGTTTTATCTCTCCATCATTTAGTTTCCATGATATTTGTTAATATATCCTGAAGTTGATTATTTCCTCTGTTCTTCTCTTTCAATCTGCTGTCTATCTCATATAATGATTTGCTTATATTGTATTTTTTTAGTTTAATAATTTTCATTTGGTTTATTGTTACAGTTTCCAAACATATCCTAACCATCCTCCCATCTTTCAACAAATGTTACTCATTCTGTCCTCTAGATTTTATACAATATTCATCAAATATATTTTATAAAGTTTATATGTCTATTACAGCAATTAAGATGTTTATAGGTCTGTTTTAACTGACCCTTTTTTTGACTGTGCTTTAAAAGAACTGTACTGATATTTATGTATCTTCCTATATCTAGCAAAATTGTTACTATAGTGTACAGGACACTTTGTGTGACACATTGTAGAGAATTTGATTATTATTGGGGGAAACAGCAATGGAGAAAGGGTTTACAGTGTGCCTACTTAAACTGGTTATAAGTAACATATAAAAGAAATCAGGAACAATAAACTGTGGAAGGCCATGGAGGCCTCTGGAGAGGAAGGCCTCTCTATTGCCAGTATGTTCCCAGGAACAGAGTGAGTTAAGCTCTGATATTCTAAACATAGTGCCCAGGGACATAAGACTCCCTCAAAGCACTGAAATGTAACCAGACATGTAGGCACACTGTAAACTCTTCCACTATTGCTGCTTCCCCCAACAGATTATATTCTCTTTCTCTGAAGAATTTTGCCTTAATGGGCAGTTAAATTACTGGCATATAGCCTTGAACTAGTTGATAGCTTGGCTTTATGCTTTACTATTGTGGGTCTTTGGTTTTGAACATAGTCCTGGGAAAATTTTCCTATTCCTAGGATTTAGTCTATTTCTAGGGTAAACTAGACTAGGGTAGCACTTCTGAGCTTTCAACAGACAGTCTAATATGCTTAACAAACTTCTCACTTGGCAGAATTGAAACTTCAAACTCTGTTTCCTGGAGTGTACAGTTACTGAAAAATCTGGTTAGTTCCCTGTACTTCTTGGATTCTTGCCCAAGCATGCATGATTTAGGAGTTAATCATGAGTTTGAAGAAGACTTTTAGTCCAATTTGTGCAGCTATAACAGACTACCCAAGACTGTGTATCTCTAAAGAATAGAGATTTACTTCTTATAATTTTACATTCTGCAAAGTCCAAGGTCAAGGAGCTGGTACATCTTACTGGTGAAGACCTTCTTGCTGCATCATCCGACAGTGGAAAACAGAAGGTGAAACAGAGCACACTCTGGAGAGCAGAAAGATCAAATTCATTCTTATATCAAAAACCCACTGCCATGGTAATAAACCCACTCCTCAAATAATGGCATTAATCTATTTTAAGCCATTATGACCTAGTCACCTCAAAGGTGTTATCACTCAACACTGTTGCATTGGTGATTAACTCTTCAATACATTGACCTGGGGATACATTCAAACCATACTGGAGTTATATTTTCATTTTAGGGCTCTTTCATCTGTAATTCCCTGCTACCCAAAAATTATTTTCTCTACTTCTAACTGCATTTTGTAGTTACAAACATTTCTTTTCACTTATGTAGCCAATAAAACTGTGACTTTTGAGAGATGACTGAATAGAAGCCTTCACCAACTGTTCCACCACAAGAATGTCAATTTAACAATAGTCTACATGAAAAAATCACCTTCATAAGAACCAAAAATCAGATAGCAATCACAGTATTTGGTTTTAACCTTGCACCATTGGAAGAAGCACCGAAGAGGGTAGGAAAGACAGTCTCGCATTGCTGATGCCACCTGTTCCCCATCCTGCAATTCAAGATAACACAGAGAAGGAATTCAGAATTCTATCAGATAAACTTAACCAAGAGAATGATTGATGATACAATGGAGCTCCAGTATATCTGGCAGCAAACTTCTGAATGGAAACCTTACAGGCTAGGAGAGAGTAGCATGACATATTTATAGCACTGAAGAAAAATAACTTTTACCCTATAATAGCATATTTGGTAAAATATATATCCTTCAAAAGTAAAGGAGAAATAACGCCTTTCCCAGATAAATAAAAGCTGAGAGATTTCATCAATAGCAGACCTGTCCTATAAAAACTGCTAAAAGAAATACTTCAATCAAAAAGAAAAATACATTAATCAGCAATAAATAATTGAAGGGAGAAAACTTGCAGGTAATAGTGAGTATTGTGAACACAACAAAACAGAATATTGTGATGCTGCAACTGTATAAACTGCTGTTATTCTAAGTAAAAAGGCTAAACAATGAAACTATTAAAAATAATAACTACAAGAACTTGACAAAGAAAGAACAATAAGATATAAATAGAAACATCAAAGAGTTAAAACGTGAGGGAACAAAGTTAAAGCATAGAGTTTTTATTAGTTTTCTTTTT
>NW_022444913.1:0-3035 GCF_009761245.1 Sapajus apella
AAAAAGAAAACTAATAAAAACTCTATGCTTTAACTTTGTTCCCTCACATTTTAACTTTTTGATGTTTCTATTTATATCTTATTGCTCTTTCTTTGTCAAGTTCTTGTAGTTATTATTTTTAATTGTTTCATTGTTTAGCCTTTTTACTTAGAATAAAAGCAGTTTACACAGTTGCAGCATCACAATTTTCACATTCATTTTTTAAAAGCTATTTTTTAGTGTATATGACTCTATCACTGATGCTTTCTTTTTTCTCCATTTAAAATATGTCATTCAATATCTTACGCTCTCCATTGTTTCTGATGAGAGGTCAGCAATAATTCTATTATTTGTTTCTCTTAATGTAATTTGTTATTTTATTTTGGCTGCTATTAAGTTTTATTTATATTTTTAGCAACTTCACTGCCATGTATATGATTTTCTTTGTATTCATTCTTCTGTGGCTTATCTACCTCCTTGGATCTTTGAAGTGGTGTTTTCATCAAATGTAAAAATTTTGATCAATCTTTGTAATAATATATTTTCTGCCTCGTTCTTTGTCTTTCCACCTTCTAGTAAACCAGTTGCACAAAATACTAGAAAAATTTTTACATTACTCTACGAGTCAGGGTTATTAATGTTTTATCTCTCCATCATTTAGTTTCCATGATATTTGTTAATATATCCTGAAGTTGATTATTTCCTCTGTTCTTCTCTTTCAATCTGCTGTCTATCTCATATAATGATTTGCTTATATTGTATTTTTTTAGTTTAATAATTTTCATTTGGTTTATTGTTACAGTTTCCAAACATATCCTAACCATCCTCCCATCTTTCAACAAATGTTACTCATTCTGTCCTCTAGATTTTATACAATATTCATCAAATATATTTTATAAAGTTTATATGTCTATTACAGCAATTAAGATGTTTATAGGTCTGTTTTAACTGACCCTTTTTTTGACTGTGCTTTAAAAGAACTGTACTGATATTTATGTATCTTCCTATATCTAGCAAAATTGTTACTATAGTGTACAGGACACTTTGTGTGACACATTGTAGAGAATTTGATTATTATTGGGGGAAACAGCAATGGAGAAAGGGTTTACAGTGTGCCTACTTAAACTGGTTATAAGTAACATATAAAAGAAATCAGGAACAATAAACTGTGGAAGGCCATGGAGGCCTCTGGAGAGGAAGGCCTCTCTATTGCCAGTATGTTCCCAGGAACAGAGTGAGTTAAGCTCTGATATTCTAAACATAGTGCCCAGGGACATAAGACTCCCTCAAAGCACTGAAATGTAACCAGACATGTAGGCACACTGTAAACTCTTCCACTATTGCTGCTTCCCCCAACAGATTATATTCTCTTTCTCTGAAGAATTTTGCCTTAATGGGCAGTTAAATTACTGGCATATAGCCTTGAACTAGTTGATAGCTTGGCTTTATGCTTTACTATTGTGGGTCTTTGGTTTTGAACATAGTCCTGGGAAAATTTTCCTATTCCTAGGATTTAGTCTATTTCTAGGGTAAACTAGACTAGGGTAGCACTTCTGAGCTTTCAACAGACAGTCTAATATGCTTAACAAACTTCTCACTTGGCAGAATTGAAACTTCAAACTCTGTTTCCTGGAGTGTACAGTTACTGAAAAATCTGGTTAGTTCCCTGTACTTCTTGGATTCTTGCCCAAGCATGCATGATTTAGGAGTTAATCATGAGTTTGAAGAAGACTTTTAGTCCAATTTGTGCAGCTATAACAGACTACCCAAGACTGTGTATCTCTAAAGAATAGAGATTTACTTCTTATAATTTTACATTCTGCAAAGTCCAAGGTCAAGGAGCTGGTACATCTTACTGGTGAAGACCTTCTTGCTGCATCATCCGACAGTGGAAAACAGAAGGTGAAACAGAGCACACTCTGGAGAGCAGAAAGATCAAATTCATTCTTATATCAAAAACCCACTGCCATGGTAATAAACCCACTCCTCAAATAATGGCATTAATCTATTTTAAGCCATTATGACCTAGTCACCTCAAAGGTGTTATCACTCAACACTGTTGCATTGGTGATTAACTCTTCAATACATTGACCTGGGGATACATTCAAACCATACTGGAGTTATATTTTCATTTTAGGGCTCTTTCATCTGTAATTCCCTGCTACCCAAAAATTATTTTCTCTACTTCTAACTGCATTTTGTAGTTACAAACATTTCTTTTCACTTATGTAGCCAATAAAACTGTGACTTTTGAGAGATGACTGAATAGAAGCCTTCACCAACTGTTCCACCACAAGAATGTCAATTTAACAATAGTCTACATGAAAAAATCACCTTCATAAGAACCAAAAATCAGATAGCAATCACAGTATTTGGTTTTAACCTTGCACCATTGGAAGAAGCACCGAAGAGGGTAGGAAAGACAGTCTCGCATTGCTGATGCCACCTGTTCCCCATCCTGCAATTCAAGATAACACAGAGAAGGAATTCAGAATTCTATCAGATAAACTTAACCAAGAGAATGATTGATGATACAATGGAGCTCCAGTATATCTGGCAGCAAACTTCTGAATGGAAACCTTACAGGCTAGGAGAGAGTAGCATGACATATTTATAGCACTGAAGAAAAATAACTTTTACCCTATAATAGCATATTTGGTAAAATATATATCCTTCAAAAGTAAAGGAGAAATAACGCCTTTCCCAGATAAATAAAAGCTGAGAGATTTCATCAATAGCAGACCTGTCCTATAAAAACTGCTAAAAGAAATACTTCAATCAAAAAGAAAAATACATTAATCAGCAATAAATAATTGAAGGGAGAAAACTTGCAGGTAATAGTGAGTATTGTGAACACAACAAAACAGAATATTGTGATGCTGCAACTGTATAAACTGCTGTTATTCTAAGTAAAAAGGCTAAACAATGAAACTATTAAAAATAATAACTACAAGAACTTGACAAAGAAAGAACAATAAGATATAAATAGAAACATCAAAGAGTTAAAACGTGAGGGAACAAAGTTAAAGCATAGAGTTTTTATTAGTTTTCTTTTT
>NW_022444914.1:0-3034 GCF_009761245.1 Sapajus apella
AGAAGTGTGAGAAAGGGGGCAAGTTTTTCCACCTCGACTTTTTGCTACCTCAGAAATCAGGGCCTGATTAGGTTAGCATTGGCTCTAACCTAATCATTCAATTTTATTGTGTGTGATCTAATTATCTTCCTCATTTTTAAGGTAGGAAGGGCCATTTTATTTGGTATTTAGTTTTTCTCTGCATTTTCATTTTATCACATTTGTTTAAATCTAATACAATCAACCAAAATCTCTTTCTGTGCAAAATATATAACATGTGTCAATATAAGTATGTCTAATTCTGCATCTTGAATGATGAACAGGATCATAAATACTTGCAATAGGAACGGAGACAGAAATCAGAAGGAATGATTCCCCGATCTTCTGATCCCTGTGCTCCTGGTTATTTGTTTTCTTGACACTATGACAGGATTCTGAAAACGTCTCCCTTTATCTGTGTCTAGGTCCCCAGTAGAACTACAGTAAGAAACTTCTTATTGAGGCTCTAATAAGTAACAGAAAGGAGAAAACGATTCAGCCAATAAGAGTAAGCCACGCCCAGCAGAGGGAGGTATAAAAGGCAAGTCCCGCAGACTAACGCACACTCTGCATTTGGACGTGTAAGAGAGAGCACCTTTCACTTGAGCTTCAACATGGGAAGGGGAAATGAAAACTCCCATCTCCACTGCTCCTCTATCCAAAGCTCCACAGTCCAGCCCCATTTCCAGCAGATGTCCTTTACAGAAAAGGGCTCAGATGAGAAGAAACCATTCAAAAGAAAAGACGACACCGCCTCCCCTCAATCCAATGAGAAGCACACACAAAGGCAAGGTAAGCCCTTGGGCTGTTTCTATGGAGGCTGGAAGGAGGGCTGGAATCAGAGATACTGAGCTATGTGTCTTTGTTAGGGTTTTATTTTGAGATTGGGGATGGGAACTGGTTTAGCGTCCTCAGAGAGCTTTGAGAAATGTGTTCATTCATGACGCTGGCAGAAGAGCTCCACTTGGAAGACTGTCCACACACATGCATCAGAGATAGACTATGGGACTCTGCCTAGGGAGAGGTGAGTTACTTAAACTTTCTTTTGCAGTAGAATCGGAGCCCAATCCAAATGAGGAGAATTCTGAGAAAACCAAGCTAAACGCCGAAAACAGCACTGCTAGATCAGGTAAGATTTGACTGTTTCAAGGTGGGAAGGGACAGGGCAGCACCACAGGCTCCCCTGGCAAGGAAACTGGGAGCTCCTTGGCAGCCAGAGCCTTACAGATTTTGGACACTGGAGAACAGAAGAGAGCTGGGGTTTGGTGGCAACCTCAGCTCCTGAGTGTCCAGGATGGACTTTGAATTTCAGGGTGTTCAGTTGGAGGCGCTTTCTCAAACTCTCATTGTATCCACAGAACCAGAGTCCAGCTCATGTCAGGGAAACTGCAGGAAAAGAACAATCAGTTCCAAGGAGAGCTGCCAAGACAGAGCAGGTAGGATCCTGGAGTTTTTTGTTGGTGGTGTTTTTATTTTGTTTTGTTTTGCCCCAAAGGGCAAATAATCAGAAAAGTTTTATACGAGGCGTGAGCAGGAAGGGAATTACTTAGTGACAAGAAAATTTTTGAGATCTTAGCATCCAGAATATATTTGGGGACTCAGAAGGGGTTCAGCCTCACTTTATTCCAGTGGGAGAGACAAGTGGGGTTCACCTGAGCACACAGGAGCTTCCAGAAATGACGGTCTGTGGGAACTGTTCTGGCGAGTCTCTCACATGCTTTCTCTGTAGGGAACTGTCTAGAAGAGGAGTGCAGCCTAACAATGAAAACAAAGCCAAAGTCCTCCACTGCTGTGCACAACAGTGGAATCCAGGAGACCTGTGATGCCCACCATAGGAGATATTTGAGGGCTCGCACTGGACACAGCAAGCGGCACAGGTCTCGGGCACTAGGAGTTCAACCACTGTTACTTCGAAAAAGCTTGGTGACCTCTGTGCGAGCTATGTCAGAGGCTATTTATCAAGACCTAGCCCAGGTGTGGGCACAGCTTGTCCATTCTCCACTGACCTGGGAGCAGTTCACATGGCTCACTCAGCTCCGGGGGGCTCTGTGTGCTCATGTGCAGACTTTCTATGCCATGGCCACGCGGGCAGCTTATGCCTTCCCTGCTGAGGACTGGCTTGTCCCAGACACACTGCCTGATCCTGGAGATTCAGCCCTGGATAGAGAAGTCCACCCCTTCTCTGGCCAGGAGGTAACTGAGCCTGTCAGTGGATCAGATGAGGCTTGAGCTGCAAGCACCCTGACCCTAGTCAGCAGAGGATGCAGCTCTGAGAATGAGAACAAGGACCTGCTCCTTCTCAGATTCTTCCAGCTGACCAGCAGTGACGATTTTAGATGCACGGTGTTAATAAATGACAGAACCTGAAGCAGTCACAGGGAAGAAACTTGAACAATATACTCAGAATGGTAAGCCCTGCATTTTGCAGAGGGCTAAGGCTACAGACTGATTTCATACTTCATGTTAGACATTTGGTGCCTTTTGGATATCTGATGACAGTCATGCATTTATATGTAATCAGGAAAATATTAGAATGTAGTCATATTATTTGTAATTTTAGATTGTAGGAAAGTAAATATAAAATTATATGCCTTTTTTTTTTTGAGACACAGTTTTGCTATGTTACTCAGGCTGAAGTGCAGTGGCACAGTCTTAGCTCACTGCAACCTTTGCTTCCTAGGTTCAAACAATTCTCATGCCTCAGCCTCCCAAGTTGCTAGGACTAAAGGCATGTATATATATTTTTTCTTGTATTGTTAGCAAAGACAGAGTTTAGGCTATTTTTTTTTCCCTAAATTGTTAGCAGAGACAAATTTTTGTCATGCAGGCCAGGTTGTTCTTCAACACAAGTGATCCACCAGCCTTGGTGTCCCAAAGTGCTGGGACTACAGGCACGAACTGCCTTACCAAGAAATTGCTCCTCTTTTAATTCAGAAATGATTGTAGGTTCTCACTCCTCCAGCCTGAATGCATGGAGTACTAATATCCACAAACCAAGACTAGCATTACCTGTGGG
>NW_022444915.1:0-3034 GCF_009761245.1 Sapajus apella
TCTTTTAACTGAAATTTCAACTTTTATTGCATTCTACCATTTTTTTTTCTTCTTTTAAAGCATGTGAAATGAAGACGCTCCCCTTAAACTCATTTACAGTTCATATTAATATTTTTTCCCTTTAGTTCTGTTTGTTATGGTCAGGTGCTAACAATATTTTCTTAAAGGTTTAAAGAAAATGTTTTCTTCCAACATCATGTTCTGTACAGTGCAGAAGGTCTTTTTATTTTTGGCCTTTTGGTCACTGGCCTAGCAGATTTTATGGTCTTTCAAAACAATTCTTATGCCATTATTATGAAAGTTTGCTTAGCTTAGGGAAAAAGATTAATTAAGGTTATTATATTCATGTATCTTTCTGTATAGGCTTTTAAAGTACTTGTGACATTGAGTTACAGGGCTTTGACTCCTGGGTCTAAAAAGACACCAAGTCCAGCTAAACCTTAAACACTGAAAACAATTAATGCCTCATCTTTAAACCCAGGAAAGATGCCAATCAAAATAAACTGCATTGTTGAGACATCAGGCCAGAAATTAAAGCTACTCAACTCCTCAGGGCCAAGGAACTGTCTTGGAAGAGGTGAGCATGTGAGATTTTAAGGGACAATGAATGTCAAGGCACACTATTGCAAGACTAGCATATGAGTCCTGGTGTCAGATTAACAAGGTTTTTTTTAAGCATTAACCAGTACGCTAATAAACGTTATAAAGATTATAAAAAGTCTTATGAAAGTAATATGTGGTGGCCAAGATTAAAATTTTATAAATTGTTTATAAAATTTTCAAAACAAATTTAATTGACTTCATGCTGTTTTTAGTAGGGTTTATTGTTTTGGAATTTAAATTTGCTCTCTCAAAGAATGAAGGTTTTCACCCCTTTTTTTTAATCCTTGAGTTATCACTTTTGTCAAATGAATAACTTATTTTACAGTGACCTGTGATATCAAGTGTTCTAAACCCTTGACATTTAAAAAACTTTACTAAATCAAATTGTAAATTTTTACCATTTCTGGCCTAATTAATTTTTTGAGATATTAAGTTTTCTAAAGTCCAAAAAATAATATAATTTAGCTTATTTGGTATAAAAATTATACAGGAAGCATCACCAAATATAAAATTGTGTTTGGTTTTCTTTAGTCTGTATTTGTATAAATATGTTATTGGCATGTGTTCCATAATTATGTGAAACTCCTATAATTCTGATATAACAGTGTACATTATCAGTAATAATTATAAATCTTAAGTTAAATTATTGTGTGTCACAGAGGTAACAAATTTCCTTGTCAATTTGTGTCTTTGACTATGTGTTTCCTAAAATTTTTGTCATCCATGAATAATTGTTGTCTTGTTTTTGTCCTCTTTAGAAGGTGCTTTTATAATCATCTATAAAACCCTAACAGATGTTCTTGAATACAAGTTTCTGATAACTTTGAAAACTGTGACATCAGAATAGAAAAAAAACTTTCAGGACTCATGGAGAAATAAAATGTTCATAAATGTCAAGCAGAATAGGCATTAACTACATGGAGAGAACTCATAAAAGACTGAAGTAATCTTTTTACTTCTTTGCTTAATGTGTTGCTGATTCTTTGTTCTTGTTTTTTTTTCAGAGTCAAGGAAACTTCTTTTGAGCTATTGAAAGCTTTTAACAATTTTGTATACTCATATGAAGAAAATTTAGAGCATGTTTGTTTCTCTCCGTTTTCTCCAAAATTTGGAAACTATTTTTGAGTATTCTGAACTTACTGCCATACGGTTATTTGCATAAATAAAATAAGAATCTGTTTTCACTTATGACATGGCACAATTGGAGAAACTGGTTATTTCACCAAGGTTTTGCCTGGAATGGTGTTCTTTCTTTTTATAAATCAAGCTTGACTTATGAAGCCAATAAAATCCCCTTGGGAAAACTGACCTCATGCATTGCCTACACAGTCCTTGTAAAGGGTTCCTGACCTGTCACATGTAAAGAATGTCACCTGAAACAAAGTTTCATGAAAGCAAATTTAAAAGCCTATGTAACAAAAAAAATATTATTCTTGCTGCACTGCATACAAATAATCAGACAAAGTATAATAAATCAATTCAGTCCTACCGTGATTTATTTTTAGGAAAAATAGAAAACTGGAGAGAGAAAATTTATGTTTCAAAAACTATACTACACCTGTGGCTGGATTCTAGTCTTGCCTGACATTATAAAATTGTAATTATTTTCTGCAGTTTAGACCAAATTCTAATTTTTCTTGGCTACAAGTCTTCAAAACATTGTCTTGAAATTGTTGTCTTCAAAATATTGTTAGCTGCTTTCATATCTACCTACTGAGGTATAGACTTCAGAGTAATATGCCCTATATTGATTTTCCAGAATTGTTATTTTTTTTGTTTTTTTCTTTCTTCTCTACCCTATTTTCTCTTTATAGGACATGAAACTTGACAACCTGCTAAAAATGAACATTCTTAATAACTTGTGACCTACTCATCTATAAATGAGCCATCCTAGCTATGAGAGAACAGACAAAATCTGCAACCAGGGACTAATTTAATCTGAAAATAATTTCTCCAATAGATTTTTGTTAAATTATCATACTTTAAGTTCTGGGTACATGTACAGAATGTTCTGGTTTGTTACATAGGATTATATGTGTCAACGTGGTTTGCTACACCCATCAACCTGTCATTTACATTAGGTTTTTTTCCTAATGCTATCCCTCCCCTAGGCCCCAAAGCCCCCAACAGGCCTCAGAGTGTGATGTTCCCCTACCTGTGTCCATGTGTTCTCATTGTTCAACTCTCACTTATGAGTGAGAACATGCAGTGTTTGGTTTTTTATTTTGTTAGTTTGCTGAGTATGATGGTTTCCAGTTTCATCCACATCCGTGAAAAGGACATGAACTCATCCCTTTTATGGCTGCATAGTATTCCATGGTGACTATGTGCCACATTTTTTTAATCTAGTCTATTATTGATGGGTATTTGAGTTGGTTCCAAGTCTTTTGTTATTGTGAACAGTGCCACAATGAACATACGTGACCATGAG
>NW_022444916.1:0-3033 GCF_009761245.1 Sapajus apella
TTATTCCCATTCACTGAGGAATATCCAAACGCAGCTTTTTGGAGAAATGTGTTTCTAACTCTCAGAATCTAAACATAAATGCTACTTCCGAAGGTGAACGAACACACAGTGGAGCAGTTTGAAAGAGACGTTTCTCGTATGATTTAGATGCGATCTTAAAGCTAATTCTTAAGAGTCTGTATATGGTTGGAAATATATCTTTCCAGATTCTCCAAATAAAGGGTTAGTGAACTGCTACATTCACACAATTGTTTAACTCTGTAAGTTTAATATACACCTTGACAATCATTCTGCTACATAGCTCCGTTTTTGTTTTAAAGCCAGATATTTCTCATTAAACCCTATACTCCCATTCACTCAGGAATACCCAAAGGCAGCTTTTAGAAGAAACGTGTTTCTACTGGCTGAAGCGAAACATAGATGCAACTTCCTAAGGTCAACGAACACACAGCAGAGCCGTTTGAAAGAGACGTTTCTCCAGTGGTTTAGACGCGATCTTACTGCTAATACTTAGGAGCCTGATTATGGCTGGAAATATCACTTTCCAGATTCTCCAAAGAAAGTGTTTCTGAAACGCTACACTCACACATCTGTTTAACGCTGTAAGTTGAACATACACCTTGACAATCATTCTGCTACTTAGTTCCGTTTTTGATTTACAGCCCGATATTTCTCATTACTAACTATACTCCCATTCACACAGGAATATGAAAACGCCGCTATTTGGAGAAACGTGTTACTAACTCGCTGAATCTAAACATTGATGCAACTTCCGAAGGTGAACGAACACACAGTGGAGCAGTTAGAAAGAGACGTTTCTCATATGATTTAGATGCGGTGTTAAAGCTAATTCTTAAGAGTCTGTAGATGGAGGGAAATATCTCTTTCCAGATTATCCAAAGCAAGGGTTACCGAACTGCCACTTTCACACAATGGTTTAACTCTGTAAGTTTAATATGCACCTTGACAATCATTCTGCTACATAGCTGCACTTTTGTTTTTGAGCCTGATATTTCTCATTACACATATTATTCCCATTCACTGAGGAATATCCAAACGCAGCTTTTTGGAGAAACGTGTTTCTAACTCGCTGAATCTAAACATAGATGCAACTTCCTAAGGTGGACGAACACACAGTGGAGCAGTTTGAAAGAGGCATTTCTCGTATTATTTAGATGCGATCTTAAAGCTACTACTTAAGAGTCTGTAAATGGCTGGAAATATCTCTTTCCAGATTCTCCAAAGAAAGTGTGAGTGAACTGCCACATTCACAAAATGGTTTAACTCTGTAAGTTTAATATACACCTTGACAATCATTCTGCTACATAGCTCCATTTTTGTTTTAGAGCCAGATATTTCTCATTACACCCGTTATTCCCATTCATTCATTAATATACAATCAAAGGTTTTAGAAGAAATGTGTTTCTAACTCACTGAATCTAAACATAGATGCAAGTTCCGAAGGTGAACGAACACATAAGAGAGCATCCTGAAAGAGACGATTCTCCTGTGGTTTAGACGCGATCTGACCGCTAATTCTTAAGAGCCTGTATATGGCTGGAAATATCTCTTTCCAGATTCTCATAAGAGAGTGATTCTGAACTGCTACATTCACACAATTGTTTAACTCAGTAATTTTAATGTACACCTTGAGAATCGTTCTGCCACATAGCTCCGTTTTTGTTTTAGAGGTAGATATATCTCATAAAAACCTATACTCCCATTCACTCAGGAATATCCAAACGCAGGTTTTTGGAGAAAAGTGTTTCTAACTCGCAGGCTGTAAACATAGATGCAACTTCCGAAGGTGAACGAATACACAGTGGAGCAGTTTGAAAGAGACGTTTCTAGTGAGATTTAGATGCGATCTTAAAGCTAATTTTTAAGAGTCTGTGTAAGTCTGGAAATATCTCTTTCCAGATTCTCCAAAGAAATGGTTAGTGAACTGCTACATTCACACAATTGTTTAACTCTGTAAGTTTAATATACACCTTGACAATCATTCTGCTACATAGCTCCGTTTTTCTTTTAGAGCCAGATATTTCTCATTAAACCCTATGCTCCCATTCACTCAGGAATATCCAAACGCAGCTTTTTGGAGAAACGTGTTTCTAACTCGCAGAATCTAAACATAGATGCAACTTCCGAAAGTGAACGAACACACAGTGGAGCAGTTTGAAAGAGACGTTTCTCGTATGATTTAGATGCGATCTTAAAGCTAATTCTTCAGAGTCTGTATATGGCTGGAAATATCTCTTTCCAGATTCTCCAAAGAAAGGGTTAGTGAACTGCTACATTCACAGAATTGTTTAACTCTGTAAGTTTAATATACACCTTGACAATCATTCTGCTACATAGCTCCGTTTTTGTTTTAGAGCGATATATTTCTCATTAATTCCTATGCTCCCATTCACTCAGGAATATCCAAATGCAGCTTTTTGGAGAAACGTGTTTCTAACTCGCGGAATCTAAACATGGATGCAACTTCCTAAAGTGAACGAACACACAGTGGAGCAGTTGAAAGAGACTTTTCTCGTATGATTTAGATGCGATCTTAAAGCTAATTCTTAAGAGTCTGTATATGGCTGGAAATATCTCTTTCCAGATTCTCCAAAGAAAGTGTTAGTCAACTGGTACATTCACACAATTTTTTAAATGTGTAAGTTTAATATACCTCTTGACAATCATTCTGCTACATAGCTCCGCATTTTTTTTAGACCCAGATATTTCTCATTACACCCTATACTCCCATTCACTCAGGAATATCCAAATGCAGCTTTTAGAAGAAATGTGTTTCTAACTCGCTGAATCGAAACATAGATACAACTTCCGAAGGTGAACGAACACATAAGACAGCAGTGTGAAAGAGACGTTTCTCCTGTGGTTTAGACGCGACTTTACCGCTAATTCTTATTAGCCTGTTTATGGCTGGAAATATCTCTTTCCAGATTCTCCAAATAAACGGTTTCTCAACTGCTACATTCAGACATCTGTTTAACTCTATATGTTGAATAAACACCTTGACAATCATTC
>NW_022444917.1:0-3033 GCF_009761245.1 Sapajus apella
CTAACTCGCTGAATCTAAACATAGTTGCAACTTCCTAAGGTGAACGAACACAAAGCAGAGCAGTTTGAACTAGACGTTTCTCCAGTGTTTTAAACTCAGTCTTACTGTTAGATCTCATATGCCTCTATATGGCTGGAAACATCTGTCTCCAGATTCTCGAAGCAAAGGATTTCTGAACTGCTGCAAACACACATCAGTTTAACTCTGCATGTTGATTGCATAGGTTGACAACCATTCTGCTAGATAGCTGCGTTTTTGTTTTAGAGCAAGATATTTCTCATTAGCGCCTTTAGTCTCAGTCATTCTGGAATATCCAAACGCAGATTTAGAAGAAACGTGATTGTAACTCGCTGAATCTAAACACAGATGCAACTTCCTATGGTGAACGAACACAAAGCAGAGCAGTTTGAACTTGAGGTTTATCCTGTGTTTTAAACGCAGTCTGACTGCTAGGTCTTAAATGCCTGTGTAAGGCTAGAAATATCTGTTTGCAGGTTACCCGAAGAAAAGTTTTCAGAACCTCTGCACACACACATCTATTTAACTCCGTAAGATGATTTTACAACATGACAACCATTCTGCTAGATAGCTGCGTTTTTGTTTAGGAGCTAGATGTTTCTGATTATGGCCTGCAGGCTCTTTCACACTGGAATATCCAAATGCTGCTTTTAGAAGAAACGTGTTTCTAACTCGCTGAATATAAACATAGATGCAACTTCCTAAGGTGAACGAATAGAAAGCAGTGCAGTTTGAACTAGACTTTTCTCCTGTGTTTTAAACGCAGTCCTACTGCCAGGTCTTAAATGCCTGTATAAGGCTGGAAATATCTGTTTCCAGATTCTCCAAGAAAGGATTTCTGAACTACTGCAGAAAAACGTCAGTATACCTGTGTAAGAAAATTGTACAGCTTGACAACCATTCTGCTAGATAGCTGCGTTTTTGTTTTAGAGCAAGATATTTTTCATTACGGCCTTTAGTCTCAGTCACTCTGGAATATATAAATGCAGCTTTTAGAGGAAACGTGTTTCTAACTCCCTGAATCTAAACATAGATGCAACTTCCTAAGGTGAACGAACACAAAGCAGAGCAGTTTGAACTAGACGTTTCTATAGTGTTTTAAACGCAGTCTTACTGTTACTTCTCATATGCCTGTATATGGCTGGAAATATCTGTCTTCAGATTCTCGAAGCAAAGGATTTCTGAACTGCTGCAAACACATGGCAGTTTAACTCTGTATCTTGATTGCACAGCTTGACAACCATTCTGCTAGATAGCTGCGTTTTTGTATTTGAGCAAGATATTTCTCATTACGGCCTTTAGTCTCAGTCATTCTGGAATATCCAAACGCAGCTTTTAGAAGAAACGTGTTTCTAACTCGCTGAATCTAAACATGGTTGCAACTTCCTAAGGTGAATGAACGCAAAGCAGAGCAGTTTGGACTAGACGTTTCTCTACTGTTTTAAACGCAGTCTTACGGTGAGATCTCATATACCTGTATATGGCTGGAAATATCTGTCTCCAGATTTTCGAAGCAAAGGATTTCTGAACTGCTGCAATCACACATCAGTTTAACTCTGTATGTTGATTGCTCTGCTTGACAACCATTCTGCTAGATAGCTGCGTTTTTGTTTTAGAGCAAGATATTTCTCATTAGCGCCTTTAGTCTCAGTCATTATGGAATATACAAACGCAGCTTTTAGAAGAAACCTGTTTCTAACTCGCTGAATCTAAACATAGATGCAACTTCCTCAGGTGAACGAACACAAAGCAGAACAGTTTGAACTTGACGTTTATGCTGTTTTTTAAACGCAGTCTGACTGCTAGGTCTTAAATGACTGTGTAAGGCTGGAAATATCTGTTTCCAGGTTACCCGAAGAAAAGATTTCAGAACCTCTGCACACACACATCAATTTAACTCCATAAGATGATTTTACCACTTGACAACCATTCTGCTAGATAGCTGCGTTTTTGGTTGAGAGCAAGATATTTCTCATTACCGCCTTTAGTCTCAGTCATTCTGGAATATCAAAACGCAGCTTTTAGAAGAAACGTTTTTCTAACTCGCTGAATCTAAACATAGATGCAACATCCTAAGGTGAACGAACACAAAGCAGAGCGTTTAAACTAAACATTTCTCCTGTGTTTTAAACCCAGTCTTACTGCTAGTTCATATAAGCCTGTTTATGGCTGGAAATATCTGTTTCCAGTTTCTCCAATGAAAGGATTTCTGAACTACTGCACACACACGTCAGTTTAACTCTATAAGAAGATTGTACATCTTGACAACCATTCTGCTAGATTGCTGCGTTTTTGTTTTAGAGCAAGATATTTCTCATTACGGCCTTTAGTCTCAGTCATTCTGGAATATCCAAACGCAGCTTTTAGAAGAAACGTGTTTCTAACTCGCTGAATCTAAACATAGATGCAACTTCCTAACATGAATGAATAGAAAGCAGTGTAGTTTGAACTAGACGTTTCTCCTGTGTTTTAAACGCAGTCTTACCACTAGGACTTAAATACCTGTATAAGGCTGGAAATATCTTTTTCCAGATTCTCCAACGAAAGGATTTCTGAACTACTGGACACACATGTCAGTTTAACTGCGTAAGAAGATTGTACAGATTGACAACCAGTCTGCTAGATAGCTGCGTTTTTGTTTTAGAGCAAGATATTTCTCATTACGGCCTTTAGTCTTAGTCATTCTGGAATATCCAAACGCAGCTTTTAGAAGAAACGTTTTTCTAACTCGCTGAATATAAACATAGATGAAACTACCTAAGGTGAAAGAACACAAACCAGAGCAGTTTGAACTAGACGCTTCTCCGGAGTTTAAAACGCAGTCTTACTTTTAGTTCTCATATGCCTGTATATGGCTGGAAATATCTGTCTTCAGATTCTCGAAGCAAAGGATTTCTGAACTGCTGCAAACACACAGCAGTTTAACTCTGTATGTTGATTGCACAGCTTGACAACCATTCTCCTAGATAGCTGCGTTTTTGTTTTAGAGCAAGATATTTCTCATTACCGCCTTTA
>NW_022444918.1:0-3033 GCF_009761245.1 Sapajus apella
CTCTACTAAAAATACAAAAATTAGCTGGGCATGGTGGCGCGCGCCTGTAGTCCCAGCTACTCAGGAGGCTGGGGCAAGAGAATTGCTTG
Organism: Sapajus apella; assembly: GCF_009761245.1. Taxonomy (NCBI): domain Eukaryota; kingdom Metazoa; phylum Chordata; class Mammalia; order Primates; family Cebidae; genus Sapajus; species Sapajus apella. The sequence continues at coordinate 90 of NW_022444918.1, forward strand.
AACCCAGGAGGCGGAGGTTGCGGTGAGCTGAGATCGTGCCATTGCACTCCAGCCTGGGTAACAAGAGCAAAACTTCGTCTCAAAAAAAAAAAAAAAATCCAAACACTTTAGCAAGGTCTACAAGTCCCGACTTGGTCTGACCCCTGTCTGTCTTCCCAGTCTTATCTCCCTAGTTCCCTACTCCATTTGCACTAAGCCCTAGCTATTCTTAAGATTTATCACATCACTTTACCAGCATGTTTTGCCTCAAGACATTTGCATTTGCTCTTTACTCAGCCTGTAGTGTTCTCCCCCCTCCGCACACCCCGGCTCTTTGCACAGTTATCTCCTCTTCATCTTTTTTTTTCTTTTTCCTTCCCTGCTTTATGGAATGATCTCTTCATCCTACTATCTCAGCTTGAAAATCACCTCAAAGAAGTCTTCTGTGGCCATCATCACATCTAAAGTAGGCTTCTGCTCTCTGTCATAACATCCTGTATGTAATATACCTGATAGCTCTCTTCATGACTTCTATCTTCTTGTTTATTATTTTCTTTCTTTCTTTCTTTTTTTTTTTTTTGAGACAGAGTCTCGCTGTCACCTAGGCTGGAGTGCAGTGCCATGATCTCGGCCCACACACATGGCTGATCTTTGTATTTTTAGTGGAAATGGGGTTTCACCATGTTGACCAGGCTGATATCAAACTCCTGACCTTAAGCGACCTGCTGGCCTCAGCCTCCCAAAGTGCTGGGATTACAGGTGCAAGCCACCGCATACAGCCTATTTCTTCACTTGTCTGTTGTCTGTCTCCTCTGTTGGACTGAAACTCAGTTCTTTAAGGCTGTACCATGGCACCTAAAACAGACACTAGTACAGAGACAATAAGTATTTGTTGAGTGAATGAAAAAATAAAAGCATAATGGTGAAAAACAGGCTGTTTCCATCTGAGCAGGCTGTTGTCCCAAGATCTTTCACTTTCCTAAGGCATTTGCTTTTTGGGGACTATTGTGAGGATTGTATGAAGTGTTTAGTACTTTCTAAGTGCTCAGTAAAACCAGGTACACTGAGGCCGGGCGCGGTGGCTCAAGCCTGTAATCCCAGCACTTTGGGAGGCCGAGGCGGGTGGATCACGAGGTCAAGAGATCGAGACCATACTGGTCAACATGGTGAAACCCCGTCTCTACCAAAAATACAAAAAATTAGCTGGGCATGGTGGTGCGTGCCTGTAATCCCAGCTACTCAGGAGGCTGAGGCAGGAGAATTGCCTGAATCCAGGAGGCGGAGGTTGCGGTGAGCTGAGATCGCGCCATTGCACTCCAGCCTGGGTAACTAGAGTGAAACTCCCTCTCAAAAAAAAAAAAAAAAAAAAACCAGGTACACTGGTTTGAGCCTGTAATCCCAGCTATTCAAAAGGCTGAAATAGGAAGAACACTTTGGGCAACATAGTGGGCAACATAGCAAGACCCCATATCTAAAAAAATAAAAAAAGATAAATTATCTGGGCATAGCTGCAGGTGCCTGCAGTCCTAGCTACTTGGGAGACTGAAGTGGGAGGATATCTTGAAGCAAGGACCCAGGAGTTGGAGGTTGCAGTGAGTTGTGATGGTGCCACTGAACACTAGTCTGGGTGACAGAGCAAGACCCTGTCTCTAAATAAAAATTAAAAGTTTGGTATGTGTACCAGAAGAGTAATTATTTAATATTATAAGTAATATCTATTTCAAACAATAGCCAATATCAAAATAGCCAAAATCAACTGATCATTTAGTTTATGCCATACGATGTAGTCAGTACTTAATACTGAATTTTTTTTCGTTTTTTGTTTTGTTTTGTTTTTTCGAGATAGAGTCTTGCTCTGTTGCCCAGGCTGGAGCACAATGGTGCGATCTCGGCTCACTGCAACCTCTGCCTCTAGTTCAAGTGATTCTCCTCCCTCAGCCTCCCAAAGTAGCTGGGACTACAGGCACCCACTACCAAGCCCAGCTAATTTTTGTATTTTTAGTAGATACAGGGTTTCACCATGTTGGCCAGGCTGGTCACGAACTCCTGATCTCAGGTGATCCACCCACCTCAGCCTCCCAAAGTGCTGGGATTACAGGCATGAGCCACTGCACCCAGCCTTAATATTGAATTCTCATTACAACTCTTAGATTTATAGTATTATTTTTCTCATCTTTCAGATTAAAAAAACCACCATTGTTGTAATCCAAGCTAACTTCATTCTTTCTCTCTCTTTTTTGATTTCATGAGAGCTGGAGTCTCATTATGTTGCTCAGACTGGGGTCAAACTTCTGTGCTCAAGTGATCCTCCCACCTGAGCCTCCTGAGTAGTTGTGACTACAGGCATAGGTCACTATGCCCAGCCAAGCTAACATTGTTTTGTTACATCCAGGATACACACTGGAAACTAACAATGTAACATGATTTCTCACCTAGACTTCTGCAAAAGCTTTCTAACTGGTGGTCCCAGTTGCCTTCCTCCTTCCTATTTTCCAGGCAGCAATCAAATTATCATTTTTCAAGGCAAATCTGATGCTTCAGTTCCCCTCTTTTAAACTCCTTATTGTCTTCCTATTGCCCTTTGAAGAAAAAAAATGGGCTGGCCGCAGTGGCTCACGCCTGTAATCCCAGCACTTTGGGAGGTCGAGGCAGGCAGATCACATGGTCAGGAGATTGAGACCATCCTGGCTAACACGGTGAAACCATCGCTACTAAAAACGCAATAAAAAATTAACTGGGCATGGTGGCACACGCCTGTAGTCCCAGCTGCTTGGGAGACTGGGGCAGGAGACTCGCTTGAACCTGGGAGGTGGAGGTTGTGGTGAGCTGAGATCATGCCACTGCACTCTAGCCTGGACGACAGAGCCAGACTCTGTCTCAAACAAAACAAAACAAAAAAACTTCCTTAACTCCTGTCATCTGTAGTACCTTTACTTTTTTTTTTTTTTTTTTTTTTTTTTTTTTT
>NW_022444919.1:0-3033 GCF_009761245.1 Sapajus apella
TAGGCTAGTCTAAATTCTCAGATTCCAGAGTTTCCCAGGTTAGTCTAAATTCTCGGATTCCAGTGATTCTCCCACTTTAGCCTCTCAAAGTTTTGGTATTACAGCCAAGAGCTATGGCTCCTTGCCAATTTTACCAATACTTTTCTATTTAGCAATTAAAGCAATGTAAGGACTTTGGTTTGCATCCACACAGGCATCAGCCAAAGAGTAAGAAAAAACTAAAAGTTCCGATTTTTTAAATGATGGTACTTTTATGATTACTAGTTTGTTTCCCTTCCTTTCTTCCCTTCCCTCTTTTATTTTCCTTCTACTCTGACAGAATAAAAATAACACAATTTTATTCACTTTCTCAAACTTTAAGATGCAAAATAATCATTTAGGGAGAACACGTAAAAATAAAAATTTCTTTATCAGCAGAGAGTCTATATTAGCAAGTCTAAATTGAAGTCAGGAACATAATGTTTTATAAGTAAAGCAAATTGTTTTGATAGATGATGTCCGCATACAGAGAACCCAAAGGCCTTCAGAATTATTCTTTGCATAGTGGGAAATTAAATTAGATTTTTTTTTACCAAGGCACAAATGTATGCTATATATGTCATACCAGCAGGAACAAGATGAAAAATTTAAAAAGTAACTGGAAACCATTTACATCACTTCTCATTCCTTACTCACATCGAATTTATGAAAACAGTCTGCTTTATAAATAATTTGTGAAGAGGACATCTTTGTGCCGAGTTGCAGAGTAAACTGTGAGTTCCCTCACACTTCTGGCCTCACACTCTTGAAGCTGACTATGTGTTCCTGCAGTTAAGGGACACAGTGGACAGATGTTTGACTCATACCCAGGCCATTCAGAAGTTGAGACAGTGGGTGACTCTAGCTTGAACAGTAGAATTAAAGAGGCTTTGGTATTCAACAGCATCCCTACTTTGTCAGAGAGTGTTTCTTGTGGAACAGTGAGATTACAACATAAGGATATAAATGCTCTTGTGTGTGCACACACACATACACACACTGAAAACAGCAACGTGGACTGAAGGGGCAAGCTGCCACCTTAGGAAAATGCATTACTCATGTCATATCAGGCTAGGGAGATGTCCTTAGTGAGGACCTTTAAGAATCAACAAAAAATCAATATGCTTTAAACATCTCTCAGGTTTAGGGGAAAAGAAATCATCTATGCTAACACTAATCACATAAAAACTTTATTATCCTTCTGATATCTCTCTGAATAGTCACGTCTGTGTAACACTAAAAAAAATTTCCAAAAAACTGCAAGTTGCAAAGAAGAGAAGGGCCATATCACCCCCTTTTTCACCAGGGGTCAACTCCCAGAAGTCTCCAGTGATGGAAGAAAGAAGATTCAATGTTAAGCCAAATTAAGCGCTTTGAATGTAACGTAAGTCAGACATATTTCATTGATAAGCTGAGAATATATTTATAGGCTACCACAAAATTTTTTAACCAAGAGTTATCAGATAAGTAATGGGACTACTAACCTGTTTACCTAAGAGCAGGGGAGAAAGCTACATTTTAGAGGGAATCAGAAAATCTGCTTATAAAAATCAGAAGACCTGCTTGTAAGAATCCTGAATGTCTTAAATTTCTTTCTTTTTTGTCAAAATTAAATCATATTTCAAAAGCACAGTAAAATAATATTAAACGCAATTGTGATATTAATATTTTCTAATGGTGAAATTAGCTTAAAAATAGTCTTTCATTTGATCATTCTGTACTGGGCTTATGAGGGCCACCATTGCTTTGAACACTGCATTTTCTGTCCTCACCCAGAGATTATGATTCAGGAGGAGTGGTATGGAGCCTTGAACCTGTACTCCTTAATAGCTCTGTAAAATAATCTGGAATAAACTCTACAAGAGATCTATAGTTTCATATAAAGGTCTAAAGGTGTAGCCTTGGAATTTCTTGGTTTCTCATAAAAATAACCTCTGTAAACTGATGTATCTAAAATTTGTAACAGAATTAGCACATTGTTTCATCACATTTGCCATTGAAAACTTTTGATCTCACAAGGACAGAAAAAGGTATAGTTTCTTCATGAACTTCTAGATATAAGGACTTAAGAGATGATTTTATGGTTATAAGGAAATTTTCCAGTTGCTCAGTGAATTAAAATAGATGATATTTGCAAAGCACTTAAAATAGTATCTAAAATATAGGAAGCACTCTGTTGGTTTACATAGATAGATGATAGCTAGATAGAGATAGAGGCTGAGGCAGACAGAGAGCAAGTCTGCCTGATGCAGACGCTTTTCCAAGGTCAGTGTGTGAGACAGACAGCAGGGTACAGGGCCAGAGCACAGGCCACAGAAATTGTGGGTTGACATCCTGGCCCAGTCCCTTAACTAGCACTTTGCCTCACTATAAAGAAATTCTTGAGACTGGATAATATATAAAGAGGTTTAATTGACTCATTTTTCTGCAGGCTGTACCGGCATGGCTCCAGCATCTGCTTCTAGTGAGGACCTCAGGAAATTCACAATCATAGCAGGAGGTGAAGCATGAGCAGGCGCATCACGTGGTGAGGGAAGGAGCAAGAGCCAGAAGGAAAGATGCCACACACTTTTAAACAACGAATCTCATGAAGACTCACACACTGTGGTGAACAGCTAGACCATTCATAAGAATTTCACCCCAGTGATCCAATCACCTCCCACCAGACCACATCTCCAACAATACAGATTACAATTCAACATGAGATTTAGGGGGGACAATGTCCAAACCTTATTACTTAAGATTTACTTCTTTTGGGGAGGGAGTCCTAAGCTTCTTCATCTGAATCAGAGAGAATAAAAGCTATTAAAAATATGTGTTGTCTTGATCAAATGAGTAAAACAACATACCTCACAAAAATGACTACATACAGTAGAAAAAATAGTGGGTAATTTTTAAGTTTTCACACTCTTCTAGTAGCAAATCCTATGGATACATGACTCTGTTGGGACGAAAGAGATGCAAAGATGTAATGTAGTCAGCCCATCTGGGTTCTGATTCTAGTTCTGTTGAGAA
>NW_022444920.1:0-3033 GCF_009761245.1 Sapajus apella
GTTCTGGAGGGACACAGATTTGTGACATACAGTGCTCCTCTGGGGGTCATGGGAGGGGTTGTCTGGGGGCTGGGAAGACCTGCGGGGGTGATCTGCGTCGTCAGAGTTGGGTGAGGGCTCAGGATACATCAGTCCCACCCCCTGGGTATACAGAGGTGGCAAGCGTCCGGAGGTCACAGATGCAGCCTCCAGTACTGGCCCTGCCACTGTGTGCATTTCAGTAAGCCCCTGAGGCCTTGGGTCTGCCTCAGTTTCTGAGTCTGTAAAGTGGACACGTTTATGTGTCTCCATGGATAACTGAAGTGAGTTTGAGCGGGAGTTTGTAACCCGGGAAGAGGGCTACGAAGGGAAGGGGTAGGCGGCTGTTCAGCGTGCTATTTCATAGAGGAAGAGCTTGAGGCCTACAGCGGGGCGGTGACTAGCACAAGGTCACTAAGCAAGTTGGGAGTGGGCACTGCAGCCTCTGTTTCTCTGGCTGTGCCTGTGGCTTGCTGGGCAGCGGTGGGTGGTGCAGCCGAGGCCTGGGGCCCCGCAGAGGACGTCCTTAGGCAGTTGCTTCAGCACTCCAGCTGTCTGAGAGCATATGGGGCCATATGGCCACATCAGGGGAGGTGCCAGCCGCTGGAGGACGGATAGCAGCTGCCACGATGGCCTTCTGGATCCGTGTGGGCACTGCCAGCCACCAGGGTCAGGGCGGGAGGGGGCCAGAATGGAATTTTGGTGTCCAGGTTGGTTTGGACACGGAGGCTGGGCCTTGGCAGGTGGCCCAGTTCCAGCACCCATCTGCCAGGGCAGCTGGATAGGCGGCTCCATGCCCAGGACTGATCCAATTAGCTCAAGGCCAGCTGTGCCAGCCATCCTCCTCACATGCCCCGCCCAGCTCTGATGGCTCTGCCACGGGGTAGCACAGTGCCACTGACGTCAGGGTCACTGGCCTTTGTGGAGTGCGTGTGTACGTGACACGTCCCCACACCCTGAATGCTGATTCTGAGGCTCTGAGACTTTGGACATCAACCTGGTGGATCTAAAGGGCCTGGGCTTGGGTGCCAGATGGAAGTGGGTTTGATGGCTCAGCTGCTTCAAGCTGGGTGAGCTTGGACAAGTCAGTTTACTTTACTGAGCCTCACTTTCCTCATGGGTGTCATGGGGGGATGATACCTACCGTAGCCCACTTGGAAAGAATGCATGTAAAGCAGGCACTAGCCTGAGGCATTGGAGGGTCCCAGTAAATGTTGGCTTGTGTTTTGCCCTCCGCAGGAAAGGGAGGTGGGTTGGGTTGGAGCTTCAATGTCCAGATAGAAGTAAAGAGGAGCCTTGGTGTTCTTATTTTCCAAGGCAAAATTTGCTTTATAATTTTGTGTTTTTATACTCCTTTTGTTTAGTCCTCACGGTAGTTCTATTAAAGTAGGCAGACAGCATTGTTCCATTTCACAGATGAGAAAACTGAGGCCACGGGCGGGAAGTGATTCTCCAGAAGCCACACAGTGAGTTAGGCTTGATCCTGTCTCTGGACTCCTGGTCCAGTGTTCTTGCACCACAGCGAGGCTTCCCAAACTTCTGGAGTGGAGACCTGGGGAGGAGTGGCTTTGTCTTCTGTCTAGACCAGTTTGGGGGTTCTAGAGACTCCTTTCTTGGCCCCGTTTCCATTATAAGTGCAGGGACAGGATGTCATGGTGACTGGTAGCCAGTCTCAGCTGGGGCTGGAATGAGGGATGCTCAATGAGGCAGCATCTGCTGTATTTCTCCGTCGGCCCAGCACAGGGAGGGGCTGAGATTGGGGGACTTCCTCGGGGGGACAGGAGATGAGGGAGGGAGGAGTGAGGGGTGGACCTTCACCTCCCAGGCAGCCTTGGCCATGCCAAGGCGAGCAGGCCTGAGCCTTCTGGGGCGGGGTGGGGAAGGCGCCGGGCCCTGGCCCTTCCTGGTGTGTAACCTTGGATAGATCAATGTCCCTCTTTGAGCCTCGGCTTTCCCCTTTGGACATCGGACAGAATGACCTCCCTGCCTGTCTTGCAAGGCTATTTTTGAGGCTCTAATATGCATTTTTATACATGGCAGGGCATTATAAAAACATGCTATTTCACAGCTGTAATTCCAGGAGTCCCCTGTCCTACAGTTTGATGATCTATGATCATTCAGTGAGTCACTTTTTGGGTGCCTCCTCTGGGCCTGGCTGTGCTGGGTGCTATGGGGACAGAGACGAGTAAGACCAGCCTGTGCCCTCTTGAGGCGTGCAGCCTGGCGGACACCGTGGGCAGGCCTTCCCAAGCCAGGCTGGCTGTCATGCTCTCACCCTTCCAGCAGCCCCTGTTACTTCCAGGCTGGCAACCTGACCCCTCAAGTTCCACCCCAGCCCTCTCTCCCAAGTGCCTCTCTGTGTTCCCCAGGCTCCAGCCAGTCACACATGCTGTCACTTTCCTCCACCATGGTCCTTCAACCTGAGAGTTATCCCCTGATCTCTGTCCATGTGGGTTCCACCCACTTTTTAAGACTCAGCCCAAATGTTACACAAAAAAACAAGCAAAAAAACCAAGGCCAGGCGCAGTGGCTCACACCTATAATCCTAGTACTTTGGGAGGCTGAGGTGGGTAGATCATGAGGTCAGGAGTTCGAGACCAGCCTGACCAACATGGTGAAACGCTGTCTCTACTAAAAATACAAAAATTATCTGGGTGTGGTGGTATGCACCTGTAATCCTAGCTACTCAGGAGGCTGAGACAGGAGAATCACTTGAACCCGGGAGGCAGAGGTTGCGGTGAGCCGAGATCACGCTACTGCACTCCAGCCTGGGTGACAGAGCAAGACTCTGTCTCAAAAAAAACACAAAAAACAAAAAACCTCCTGGTTATCCCTTCTGAAAGTAGCCCATCGTTCCTCAGAACTCTGGGAACAGTATATCAACTTTATGTTTAGGGAATGTTTATGATTTACTGTGTACCCACCGTGTGCAAGGCCTGGGTGGCGGTTTGCCTTTCTTTTGACTTGGGAGCACCTTGGTGGCAGGGACTGGGCCTATCCATCTTGGGTTCCTGG
>NW_022444921.1:0-3033 GCF_009761245.1 Sapajus apella
GAAGGGCATCTCAGGCAGGCAGAATAGACAAAAGCCTGGACAAAACTACTGTCCTCTGCCCAACTGTGATAACTTCTTCAGGTTTTGTTTTGTTTTGTTTGTTTAGAGACAGGGTCTTTGTCTGTGGCCCAGGCTGGAGTACAGTGGTGCAATCACGGCTTATTGCAGCCTCAAACTCACTATCCATAGAGCCAATCCTGAAACATACATCACACATCTCTGCCTATATAAGCACTTGTCCTTGAAGGAAAGAACTGCAATGTTCTTCCTTTATTTGTGTTCAACTGCTTTAAGATGGCTCCAAATGTCCAGGGGATGGAGAGGGGCAGAGGAGGGAGAAGGCCCCAGGGAGCATAGCAGAGGAGGCAGTGGCCCAGGGCTAGAGGCATTGAGCTCCTCCAAAACCAAGTTGCTAGAGGAATCCCCGAATCTCCAGTTGTCTGATTCTGGGAACCTGTTGGTACTTTCAAGCTGGAAGGGGAATGAGCACTTTATGATGCCTCTAAACTTGTTTGCTCCCTGGGGACAGTTCTGTGATGGTCAGGCTTTGAATATTTGCATGTGAATGAGAAACAGAGACAGTAGTTACATAAACCCCTAGGTGGGCTGATTTGGGGAGCAGAATTGGAGGAGGACTGAACTTCAATTCCTCTGGAAATATGCAGAACAATTTAATAGACTGCAGAGTCTATTCTGGGCTGGGTGGGGTCTGAATGCTTGAATTCTCCTTTATCCTCGTTTAGGCTGAGAGAAGCTAGAGGCAGATGGAGCTTCTGGAAGGCCTTTGCACAATGGCCCTCACCTTATTTAGGCCCTGCACACTGCACTTTACTCCATAACCCTGCACTGGAGCCCCTGCCTCCAGTTCACATCAGATGTCGAATTTTCCAAGGGGCTGAGTTTTTGTGGTTGTCCCTGGTCTGTGACTATATCGCAATGCCAAATCTCTCTTTTTTATTTTTATTGAGACAGGGTTTTGCTCTGTCACCCAGGCTGAAGTGCAGTGACACAACTGCAGCTCACTGTAGCCTCAACTTCCCAGACCCCAGTGATCCTCCCACCTAAGCCTCCCAACTCAGCCTCCTGAGTAGCTGGGACTACAGGTATGCACTGCCTGTAGCATGCACATAGTAATGTAGCATGCCCATAGTAATGTAGCATGCCTAATTTCATTTTGTTTGTTTGAGATAGCATTTTGCTCTTGTCACCCAGGCTGGAGTGCAATGGTGCAGTCTTGGCTTACTGCAAACTCCACTTCCCCAGTTCAAGCAATTCTCCTGTCTCAGCCTCCTGAATAGCTGGGATTACAGGCATACTCCACTACACCTGGCTAATTTTTGTATTTTTAGTAGATACAGGGTTTCACCGTATTGGCCAGGTTGGTCTCAAACTCCTGACCTCAGGTGATCTGCCCACCTTGGCCTCCCAAAGTGCTGGGCTTACAAGCATGAGCCACCACTCCCAGCCAAGTTTTATTTTTTTTTAATTTTTTGTAAAGACGATGTCTTGCTATGTTGCCCAGGCTGGTCTCAAACTCCTGGATTCAAGTGATCCTTCTGCCTTGCCCTTTCAAAGTGCTGGGATTGCGGGCATGGGCCACCCTGCCCAGTCCTTCAGCACCAAGTTTTAACCTAATCCCATGTTTTAACCCCTTCAACAACTCGTTTCACTCAACATTGCTTCAGAGACCCAGTGTTGTTGCTTATACAGTGATTACTGATACTGTCAGCAGCGGTGGCTCCCACGGGTCAGAGCTCCATTCTTGCCGCCTCAAAGGAAATAGTTCAGCCGCCGGGCATAAGGCAGAGTGACTGACTGAGGCAAGTTTTAGATCAGGAGTGAAAGTTTATTAAAAAGCTTCAGAGCAGGAACAAAAGGAAGTAAACTACACTTGGAGGAGGTCCAAGCGTGTGACTTGAGAGAGCCAAGAGCTCCAGCTGGCCATACACTGGCATGGTTCTGAGGTGTGCATTCCTCCTCCCCTGATTCCTCCCTCCACGTGGGCTGTCCTCCTGCTGTGGCCTGCCAGTACTTGGGGAGGAGCCACGTGCTCAGTGTGTTCCCTGAAGTCACGCGCATGCTCATTTGAGGCGTTCTTCCCTTACCAGTTGAGTGTTGCTACAGAAAGGTGAAATACCAGTTAAAATCGGCCATTTTGCCTCTTAGTGCACATGCTTGAGCCCAGTCCTCCAACTCCTGAGATCTTATCAGGAAGCTGTTGATCACCAGTGTCAGGTGTTTACTATCTATTGGGAAACTGCCTTCCCTTGGTGTCTGCTATAACCAATTTTTATTTTTATTTATTTAGTTATTGAGAACAGAATCTCAATCTGTCACCCAGGCTGGAGTGCAGTGGCATGATCTTAGCTCACTGCCACCTCCGCCTCCCAAGTTCAAGTGATTCTCTTCCCTCAGCGTCCCAAGTAAACTAGGATTATAGGCGCTCACCACCACACCTGGCTAACTTTTGTATTTTTAGTAGAGACAGGGTTTCACCATATTAGCCAGGGTGGTCTTAAACTCCTGACCTCGTGATCTGCCTCCCTAGGCCTCCCAAATTGCTGGGATTACAGGCATAAACCACTGTGCCCGGCTTATTTTATTTTATTTTATTATTATTTTTTGAGATGGAGTCTTGCTCTGTCGCCTAGGCTGGAGTGCAATGACAGGATCTCAGCTCACTGCAACCTCTGCCTCCTGGGTCAAGCGATTCTCCCACTACAGCCTCTCAAGCAGCTGGGATTACAGGGATCTGCCATCACGCATGGCTAATTTTTGTATTTTTGTAGAGACAGGGTTTCACCATGTTCGCCAGGCTAGCCTTAAACTCCTGACCTCAGGTGATCCGCCCACCTCAGCCTCCCAAGGTGCTGGAATTACAGGCATGAGCCATCACGCCCAGCCCAATTATTATTTTTGAGAGACAGTTTAACAACTGCCAGATTATCACCTGACAGTTGCCTAACCGATCACCTGACATTCCTAGGGGGAGGGGAGTGCTCTCCTGCCCTGCTCACATCTGCCTGACTACCT
>NW_022444922.1:0-296 GCF_009761245.1 Sapajus apella
TCTATCTATCTATCTATCTATCTATCTATCTATCTATCCATGTGTCCGTCTATCTATCTACCCATGTATCTATTTATCTATGTATCCATCTATCCATCTATGTATCTATCTATCTATGTACCTATCCATCTATGTGTCTATGTATGTATGTATGTATCTATCTATCTATCCATATATGTGTCTATCTATCCATGTATCTGTCTATCTATCTATCATCTATCTATGTATCTATCTATTTTAATGTGTCCATTCAACTATCTATTTATTCAACCATTGTTGTATCATCGTATGTATCT
>NW_022444922.1:306-3360 GCF_009761245.1 Sapajus apella
CGTTAGCCTTGAAAGGGCCACAAATGAATGTCCTCCCCGCCGGCTGGAACCCGGGGGCTCTGGGTCAGGCCCCCACATCTGCACGGCCCAGGGTCCCTCCTGGAAACGCGTCTGCCAGCTAAGAATTCACTGCCTTCGTCCTGTCTCTGTAAGCCCCCTCCCCTGGAGGTCCCCGCTCACACCGCATAGGAACCAGCAAACCGATGAACCCAAAGGGCTGCGAGGTCGGACGTCCAGCCGCCAATGGACAGTGACATCGTTCCGCCTCAGTTTCCCCTTCTGCGCCGTAAGCCTATGAAACGGGAGAGATGCTGCTTCCCGGGGAGCTCGGTGAATGAGGCTGTAGCCCCTGCAGGTCCTGGCTGAATAAAAAGCCCCTTCGTTCCTCCGTTCGGCGTTGGAGAGGTTTGCGTGTCACCCCTTCTCCTTCAGGGGTTCCCCCAATTTAATTGACCCGAGTAGCTGCAACCATCCACTTTCAGCAAACGCAGGATTCTGATTCCAGAGAAGACCAGCGTCTCCGTGTGACCGTTCCTGAGTCTCAGAGGAGCCCAGGGGAAGCCTGCCTGTCTGGTTCAACGTCAGGCCGGCCTCGGCGGCCCACCCCCGTCTGTCACGGTCATCAGCCTGAGATTCTCACCCCTTCGTGGGTCACAGTCCTGAAATGACAGGTCTCAGAAGGGAACTGGAGGACAGCGGGGAGCCCCAGTTATACTTCGGCCCTGGGGGCACTGGGGGCTTGGGAGGGGAGAGGAAGGGAGGTCTCTCTCTCTCTCAACTTTCAGGGGATATTTGGAAAAGGATGCAGACGTTTCTGCTTGTCGTGACTTACTGGGGGGGGGTACTGCTGACGGTTTCTGGGTACAGTCGAGAGATTTATTGTTTATTTATTTATTTATTTGCAGTCGAGAGATTTATGTCACTTCCCCAGTGCAGGGCACAGCCTCACAGCCGACAACGGTGTGGATAGACACACACGAGGAAAATGGCTTCAAGGTGGAGAAGCCCTGAATGAGCACGAGAAATTCTCTGTCTTGTGTTCTTTCTCTCGGTATCTCTATCTGTGTTTTGTGTATGTATGTATGTATGCATGTGTCTATCCATGTGTCTATGTATCTATGTATCTATCTATGTATCTATCTATCTATCTATCTATCTATCAATCATCTATCTTCTATCTGATTCTACCTCTCTATCAATCATCTATGTATGTATGTATCTATCTATGTATCTATCTATCTCTCTATGAATCATCTATCTATCTATCATCTATCTATCATCTATCTATCACCTATCTGATTCTGTCTATCTATCTATCTATCTGTCTATCTATCTATCATCTATCTATCACCTATCTGATTCTATCTATCTATCTATCATCTATCTATCTATCTAATCTATCATCTATCTTCTATCTGATTCTACCTCTCTATCAATCATCTATGTATCTATCTATCACCTATCTGATTCTATCATCTATCTATCTATCTATCTATCTATCTATCATCTATCTATCACCTATCTGATTCTGTCTATCTATCTATCATCTATCTTCTATCTGATTCTACCTCTCTATCAATCATCTATGTATGTATCTATGTATGTATCTATGTATCTATCCATCTATCTATCTATCTATCTATCTATCTATCATCTATCTGATTCTGTCTGTCTATCTATCTATCTATCATCTATCTTCTGATTCTACCTCTCTTATCAATTATCTATGTATGTATCTATGTATCTATCCATCTATCTATCTATCTATCTATCTATCTATCACCTGTCTGATTCTATCTATCTATCTATCTATCTATCTATCTATCTATCTATCTATCTGTGTCTATCTATCTATGTATCTATCTATGTATCTATCTATCTATCTATCTATCTATCATCTATCTATCTAAGGTACCTATCCATCTATGTATCTATCTATGTATCTATGTACCTACGTATGTATGTATGTATGTACGTATGTATGTATGTATGTATGTATCTATCTACCCACTTATTCGTCCATCTACTATGTATCTACGTACCTGCCTATGCTCTATTTAACCATTCGTGTATCTATCTGTCATCTATCCTTTCATTTATCTATGTATCTATGCATCTATCATCTATGCATTCACCCAGCTATACATCCACTTCTCTATTATGTAGCATTCGTTTACCCATGTGTCTATGTATCTGTCATGTATCTATTCTTCTGTGTAACCATCTATCCATTTATCTATCCATCTATGTAATCTCTCCATCCACCATCTATCTATCCATTCATTTATCCATGTTTCTATGTATCTATCACCTATCCACTCATCCATGTATCCATGTATGCATTTATCTATCTATCTAATCTATCTGTCCATCATCGATCTATCTATATCTATCTATTCATGTGTCCATGTCTATGTATCTGTCATCTATCCATCCATTTATCTATCTAATCTGTGTATCCATCATCGATCTATCTATCCATTATCTGTCTATCCATTCATTTATCCATGTTTCTACGTATCTACCATCTATCCATCCATCTATCTATCCATCTATCTAATCTATCTATCCATCATCCATCTATCTATCATCTATCCATTCATTTATCCATGTATCTATGTATCTATCATCTATCCATTCATCTATCCATCCATCTGTCCATTTATCTATCCATCTACCTAATCTATCTATCTATCTATCCATCATCTATCTATCTATTCATCTATTATCTATCCATTCACTTGTCCATGTATATATGTATCTATCCATCTATCTATCTATCTATCCATCTATCTGTCTAATGTATGTATCCCTTATCTATCTATCTATCTATAATCTATCCATTCATTTATTCAGGTATCTATGTATCTATCCATCATCTATCTATCCATGTATCTATCCATCATCTATCTATCTATTATCTATCTATCTATCCATTCATTTATCCATGTATCTATGTATCTATCCATCATCTATCTATCTATCCATCATCTATCTATCTATTATCTATCTATCTATCTATCCATTCATTTATCCATGTATCTATGTATCTAT
>NW_022444923.1:0-3030 GCF_009761245.1 Sapajus apella
AGCCTGGCCCATATGGTGAAACTCTGTCTCTACTAAAAACACAAAAATTAGCTGGATGTGGTGGTGCACACCTGTAATCCCAGCCACTTGGGAGGCTGAGGCAGAAGAATCACTTGAACCCAGGAGGTGAAGTTTGCAGTGAGTCAAGATTGTGCCATTGCACTTTAGCCTGGGCAACAAAGTGAGACTCCATCTCACAAAAAAAGAAAAAAATCTATTTTCCCTCCTGTTGAGTCTAGGCTACCCTTATGGCTGCTTACCAAATAGAATGTAATGGAAGGAACAGTGGCCAGTTATAGTCCTGGTCTTTTGAAGACTGGCAGTTTCTGCTTCTCCCTCTTGGAACACTTGCTCTTGGGACACCACTTCTCAGAAACCAGCCATAATGCTCCAAAACATGTACAGAAGCCACATTTAGGCACTCTGGTTGACAGCCCCTCTAAAGTCCCAGGCAACATCCAACATGAGCTGCCAATCATGTGGATGGGCCGCCTTGGATATTCCAGCCCACTGGAGCCCCCTGATGCCTGCAACCCCAACCAACATCACATAAATCAGAAGAGCTTCCCAGCTGAGCACAGTCAACTTATAGAATAATGAGATTTAAGATGGTTATTGCTTTAAACCACTAAGTGTTGGGGTAATTTGTTATACAGCAAACCAAAACATATGTTATACCCGTTTATGAAACTATATTTCTTTACTTTTTTCTTTGAAAAAGATTAGTCACTCTATACAGAAAACTATAGACAATAACTTGCTGCCTATTTTCGTACAGCCTGCAAGGTAAGCATGATTTTTACACTATAACATGGTGGAAAAAAATCAAAAGAAGAATATTATTGTATGAGCTATGTGAGAAATTTATATGAAATTCAAATATCAGTATCCACAAATAAAGCTTGATTGGAACACAGGCATACTCAATTCAGTTATATCCTGTCCACCGCTGCTTTGTCATGAGAGCAGGAGAGTTCCGTGGTGGTATCAGAGACCATATGGACCACAGCAACTAAGATATTTACTATCTGGCCCTTTCCAGGAAACGTTCACCAACTCCCTTCTGTAGAGCATTAAATATGTATCACCATTTTGAACTTAAAATCCTGCATATAAGAGCTTGTATTTGGCCAGATGTGGTATCTTATGCCTGTAATCCCAGCACTTTGGGAAACTGAGGTGGGCAGATCACGAGTTCAGGTGTTTGAGACCAGCCTGGCCAACATGGTGAAACCCCGTCTCTACTAAAAATTAGCTGGGCATGGTGATGGGCACCTGTAGTCCCAGATACTCAGGAGGCTGAAGCAGGAGAATCATTTGAACCCAGGAGGCAAAAGTTGCAGTGTGTTGAGATCGTGCCACTGCACTCCAGGCTAGGCGAGAGAGTGAGATTTTATCTCAAAAATAATAATAATAATAACTTGTATGTGTCTGAACAATTATTTTTTATTTTTTTTAGTTTAATCATTTTTATTTCAAGTGTATTTTAAATATCATAAATGGGGTTTCATTATCTAAAGTTGAAACATTTATCCTTCATAGCTTCAGAATCTGACAAGGAATTGTAGACCATGCTTTTCAAATCCAGTCTTCTTTGCTATTTTTCAAACTTCTGAGCTGTAGTATTAAACTGCTTCATTCTAAATGTACGGTTTTAGATAACTATTATACACTTGTTGATAAGGGTTTTCTGAAAACAGTCTATCAAATATAAAGAATGGTTTCTATCTAAGAATCAGCAGTGAGGGAAGAAATATTAGACACCTATCAAAAATCAATTATTCATTTTAAAAATAACAGAACCAGTGCTGCTCTATGTCATAAAAGAGAACATGGAAAATTAATTTTTATAGACTTTGGTAATATTTTATTCCCAACAGAGGCCTTCAATCCTTTTACACACAGTAATCATCAGGACATACTGAGTAAAAATCTCAGGTATTAACCATGGCCCTAAAATATGCTATTCCAAAGAGGAACAGGTTACTTTGGAGAAAAAAAGTTGCCTTGGTGACTTCCCTCAAATGTTTATTTTAAATAAAAATAGTTGATGGAAATATTTTTTAAACCAACTTTGGGTATAATATGGCATGCCGCCCATCAAACAAAAAAGGAAATCAAAACTCTCTTTCCTTTTATGAGTTCTCCATCTTTACTTTTAAGATTACAACGTGTTCACCTTTTATGCTTGTTTACTTTTTTTGACTGTCTAATCCAATATTTAATTTTTTTAAAGTCTACATTAGTAAGAGTTATTTTTCAAATAATCTTGATAACCCAGAATACAGACACCAGAGCAACACTCTCAAGTCACACTGTTTGACTATCATAGGGATGAAAATGGACGGATATCTGAAGATAGGTATTTCCTCTGCTGTCTCTGAAGATGAGCAAGCTTTTAACACATGAGAAACACAGAACTCCATTCCTCTGGAGCTCCTTTAAACTCAGAATGCTTCAATTCAGTAAGGCAATATATTATTCTTAAAAATTAAAGTTTGGTCACTAAGAAGGACTGAACAAAAATTATTCCCCTCCCATCAAACACAATCAGAAAAGTTCTATAAGGCCCTCTTCTCCCCACAAAAACAGGGAAGTAGCTGGGGCTGAAGACATTAAGTGTCACATTCCAGTTCCTAAAACATCACTGCTATTTGCTCAAAGTTGTAGGTCTATGTATTTCCTTTTCTAATACGTCCCGATTTATAAGTTTATTTCCACACATACAAATGTGCACATGTGTGCATGTGCACACGCACACACACTCAATCTCAAGTAAGACACTGTTTTGTATTTGCTGATAAATTATGAGGCTTATGAACTAGGTGTGTACAGGGTTTCGTAGGTGCTTTGTAAACATCAGAGTCACTTGGGTCCCTTCCTCCATAAGCCTAAAATCAAATTATGCAACCTATGACCACTACTTTCCCAGACGCTGTTCACAGGCTGCATATTGACGAAGGGCAGAGAAAAAGTCCTCGTAACTGATGTTTAGGTGGGAAGGCAAATAGACAATCTCAGTCAATCTGA
>NW_022444924.1:0-737 GCF_009761245.1 Sapajus apella
GCCTGCCACCATGCCCAGCTAATTTTTGTACATTCAGTAGAGACGGAGTTTCAACATATTGGCCAAGATGATTTCGACCTCCTGTCCTCATGATCCACCCACCTTGGCCTCCCAAAGTGCTGGGATTACAGGCATGAGTCACCATGCCCTGCACTGCTCTTTAACTTTTATAATTTGATCTTTACTTCTGTTATTGTAATTGAGTCCAAAAAAACAGTATGAGGAAAGTAAAAAGAACGTCCAAAATGCTAATATTCTGATTATCAAAGTCTACAGTAAAATATCCCATTACAGCTGGGCATGGTGACTTACACCTGTAATCCAGACTTTGGGAGGCTGAGGCCAGTGAATCACATGAGATCAGGAGTTCAAGACCAGCCTGGCCAACATGGGAAAACTCTTTTCTACTAAAAATACAAAAATTACTCATGTGTGGTGGCAGGTACCTGTAATCCCAGCTACTTGGGAAGCTGAGGTAGGAGAATCACTTGAACCCAGGAAGTGGAGGTTGCAATGAGCTGAGATCATGCCATTGCATGATCTCAGAAAAGAGGGACATTCCAGAAAGAAAGAAGAAAAGAAATAAAAGAAAGGAAGGAAGGAAGGAAGGAAGGAAGGAAGGAAGGAAGGAAGGAAGGAAGGAAGGAAGGAAGGAAGGAAGGGAGGGAGGAAGGGAGGAAGGGAGGGAGGGAGGGAGGGAGGGAGGGAGGGAGGGAGGGAGGAAGGGAGGAAGGAAA
>NW_022444924.1:837-3030 GCF_009761245.1 Sapajus apella
GGAAAGGAAGAAAGAAGGAAGGAAGGAAGGAAGGAAGGAAGGAAGGATGGAAGGAAGGAAGGCAGGCAGGCAGGCAAGCATGAGAAGGAAAGATCCCATTACTTTAAGCCAATGTAGATACAGCCAGACTTTCTACAACAATCTGAACCAAACTGTAAGGCCAGAAAAACATACCAGCTAATATTATTTAATATACACAGTACTAAATGGAAAATGTAATATTTTCAAAACATAAACATTAGTGTAACCTTATTATAAAAATAATTTTTTTAAATAACAGAAACATAAGATTTTCCTGAACTGCAACATTTCAGCTAGCATTTATTTACTCAAGATTGAAATAATACAAAAACTATAAAAAGTCAAGAGCTGGATGGGGCACCGTGGCTCATGCTTGTAATCTCAGCACTTTGGGAGGCCAAGGTGGTTGGATCACCAGAGGTCTGGAGTTCAAGACCAGCCTGACCAATGTGGAGAAATCCATCTTTACTAAAAAAACAAAATTAACTAGGCATGGTGGTGCACACCTGTAATCCCAGCCTCTTGGGAGACTGAGGCAGAATTGCTTGAACCCAGGAGGAGAAGGTTGCAGTGAGCTGAAATCAAGCCATTGCACTCCAGCCTGGGCAACAAAAGAAAAACTCCATCTTAAAAAATAAAAAAATAAAAAAAAGCTGGTCAGGCGCAATGGCTCACACCTATAACCCCAGCACTTTGTGAGGCCTAGGTGGGTAGATCACCTGAGGTCAGGAGTTCAAGACCAGCCTGGCCGACATGGGGAAACACCATCTTTACTAAAAATGAAAAGATTATGCAAGCGTGGTGGGGGGCACCTGTAACCCCACCTATTTGAGAAGCTGATGTAGAAGAGTCACTTGACCCTGGGAGGCGAAGGTTGCAGTGAGCTGAGATCATGCCACTGCATTCCAGAATGGGTGACAAGAGCAAAACTCCAGCTCAAAACAAAAGAATCCCATTATGTTAAGCCAATATAGATATAGTCAGACTTTCTACAGCAATCTGAACCACATTATGATGCCAGAAAAACACACCAGCTAATATTACTTAATACATATAGTACTAAATAGAAAAGGCAATATTTTCAAAACGCAAACATCAGTGTAACCTTACTGGACTTGTAAAAACACTTACTGGGGTTATAAACATGATTTTAAAAAATAACATAAACAAAAGATTCTCCTGCACTGAAACATTTGAGCTAGCATTTATTTACTCAAGATTAAAATAACAGCTATAAAAATTCAAGAGCTAGGCTGGGTGTGGTGGCTCACACCTGTAGTCTCAGCACTTTGGGAGGTTGAGGCAGGCGGATCACCTGAGGTCAGGAGTTCAAGACCAGCCTGACCAACATTAAAAAATCTTGTCTCTACTAAAAATACAAACTTAGCTGGGCATGATGGCACATGCCTGTAATCCTAGCTACTCGGGAGGCTGAGGCAGAAGAATTGTTGGAACCCAGGAGGCAGAGGTTGCTGTGAGCCGAGATCATGCCATTGCACTCCAGCCTGGGCAACAAGAGCAAAACTCCATCTCAAAAAAATAAATAAATAAAATAAATGAAAGTCAACAACTGGCCAAATGCGGGTGGATCACACCTGCAAGACCAGCATTTAGGGAGGCCAGGGCAGGTGGATCATTTGAGGACAGGAGTAGCCTGGCCAACATGGTGAAACTTTATCTCTACTACATACACAGAAATTATCTGGGCATGGTGGCAGGTGCCTGTAATCCCAGATTCTTGGGAGGCTGAGGCAGAAGAATTGCTTGAACCTGGGAGGCGAAGATTGCAGTGAGGCAACCTGCACCACTGCACTCCAGTTCTGGGCAACAAGAGTGAGACTCCATCTCAAAAACCAAACAGTAAGAGAAAACAGAAGCTGAGTCCTACTTATTGTATTTACTTTCTGAAAATAAAACATTATAAAAAACATTACTCAGTAATACACTTTAGTTGATGATGGAAACAGGTCTTGATGTGTGTGATGGATTATATTGTTTACTCAGAATGACGGCAAGGAACACTGAGCTGTCCCCAGGCAGAAAACTGCTCAGGGCATTCTAGAATAGTAAACAACACATAGATGTCATGCACTAGTTAAACCAGTTATTAAAACACAGGATACACGACCCTGCCCCCACTGCTCCCTCGTAAAGAATTGTTCTAGTTTATCT
>NW_022444925.1:0-3029 GCF_009761245.1 Sapajus apella
CATCCACCATCCATCCATGCATCCCAGGGACCCACACTCTTCTGTAAAGGGACAGATAGTAAATATTTTAGGCTTTATGAACCATCCAGTCTCTGTTTCAACTACCATGTCCATCACCATCTTGTGAAAGCAGCTATGGATGATGTGTAAGTGAATGCATATGGCTGTATTCCAGTAAGTATTTATAAGAGTTGGCAGTGAGCCAGATTCAGTGCTGAACCATCGTTTCCCACCGCTTATCTATTCCTCTGTTCATTCAGAAAACTTGTATGTGTTTTACCTATGCCAGGCTGTGCTCTAGGTTCAGGGACTGGGTAGTGAAAGAGACAGCCCAGGTGCCAGCCTCCTGGGTGGTGCATTCCAGTGGGGCCAGGAAGATACAGCAAACTAGAGCTGTTTGGTCTGTAGTCAGGGAGTGGTAAATGCTGTGCAGGGAGGAAGCAGGGAGAGTGGGCAGGGTGTTGGAAAAGGGGTCTCACTGGTGAGGGTGAGCCCTGCAGAAAGAAGGGGCCTGAGGCAGGACTTTGTCTTGAGGACCACATGGCAGCACTTATGAAGCGAGAGAGGGAGGTGAGGTTGGGAAGACAAAACAGTCCACAGGCCATGCCAGAGCCTGGCTTATCTTAAGTGCAGGGTACAATGTCTGATTTGCGTTTTTTTTTTTTTTTTCTGAAAAGATTTCATTCTGTCACCCAGGCTGGAGTGCAGTGGTGCAATCTCAGCTCACTGCAACCTCTGCCTCCCAGGTTTAAGGAATTCTCCTGCCTCAGCCTCCTGAGTAGCTGGGATTATAGGTGAGCGCCACCTTGCCTGGCTAATTTTTGTATTTTTAATAGAGATGGTGTTTCATCATGTTGGTCAGGCTCGTTTTGAGCTCCTGACCTCGTGATCCACCCACCTTGGCCTCCCAAAGTGCTGGGATTATAGATGTGAGCCACCGCGCCCAGCCCTCATTTGCATTTCTTAGAGGTTAGCTGGGGCAGGGGCAGGCATAGAGGCTGGGAGGTGACAGCTGCTGCGGTATTCCAGGTGCAGGGGATGGTGAGAAGCAGCTCTTACTGCACCTCCCCTATGCCTCTCTGACACCCAGACTCTTTCATCCTAGGCCCTCTTGGTCTCCGGGGAGCACATTCTGGGCCAGTGTGGTCTCCCGCTGCATTCCCGCTGCCAGCTGGGCCTTGCCCCAGCCCCAGATCACGGCCTGCACCTCAGCCTGACCCTCTGAAGCCACAGCAGGACTCATTCGCCTGACTTCTCAGGGGAGCTGGAGGTGGCTGGCCAGGACGAGGCTGACAGTCCCTGGGGGAGATGCCCGGACTTCCCTCCCGTTCCTCTCTGGCCAGCAATTCCTCACTGCCCAGGCGGTCTCGCCATCTAGTGGCCACCTCAGGAACTGCAGATGAGCACCCTGGATGGGGCCAGAGTGTCGCTCTGGGTGCAGGGAACACCTGCTGAACCCGAGGCTAGGCCTGGGGCCAAGACAAAGCAGCTCCTCCACCGGCCCAACACCCAGCCCTTCTTATAATGGAGAGGTAGTAGCTGGGCTACCCAAGTTTGAATCTGAGCCCAGCTGCCTCCTGGCAGCTGAGTTTCCTCCCCTGTAAAATGGTTATAATAATTGCACTGGCCCTATCTCCAATGGGGTTAATATTGCAAAGATTACATATGTTCATAGGCATAGATTGCTTAGAGCAGTGCCTGATGGAAAACTGCCGCTATGTAAGTATTTGCTGTCATTAGCTATTATTGGCCCCATCTCCCCTTCCTGCCTCCCAGCAGCCCTGGGAAGTAGGAAGGAGCAGAGCTTCCCTCCAATGCCTACTCTACCCTGACCTGACCAGGCGATCCCAGCAAGGAACCTCTCTGAACATCTGTTTCCTCATCTTGGATCAGGTATTCCGTAGGGTGGCTTTTGGGGGTCTGGATAGCAGTTCCCACTGCCTGCATAGCCAAGGCACGTGACATAGCAGGTGCTCTCTAGGTATTTCCATCCGCCTCCTCTGTCTCCCTGGCTGGGTGAACTTGACCTTGTGACTTTCCTTTGCTGAGCCTCAGTCTTCGCCACTGTCAAATGGGAACATCTAACATCTCCCTTGCAGAATCCTTAGGAGGAAAACAGACATTTGTACAACATCTGCACATAGTAAGTGCTTGTGGGAAGGGAATTCTCTCCCTTCCTGGCATCTGGAGCTGGATGAATATGGCATTTGTGGGTTGATAGTCCAGCAGCTGTGGCCATTTCAAAGGAGCATCTCCTTCCAAGGTTCTTGTTCTCTGGGACTGATGGTCACTTCCCGTTTCCCAGCCAGGCTCCTGGCTGCTCCAGGATCTGTAAACCCCATGCCCGATGGAACCAGATGCCTGGGAATAAGCCTGTGGTAGACACTTAGCAAGTGACTGGTCCTCTTGCTTCCCTGTCCCAGATTTATTTGGGACAGCTGTTCTGGTGCCTCCTCATTGGCTCCATTCTGGGGTCTGTGGAGTGGTCAGAGGCGTTTTCAGCCTTCTTTGTCCCTCCCCACAGCCCAGTGGCCCCAGGACAGATGAGGGACAGATTCAGGGAGGTCAGGCACTCTCCCAGGCTGCACAGAGGCGGGTGGGGCCCTCACTCTTCAGTGATAGCCAGCGGGGCTGAGGCCGACTCTGTGTGGTCTGCAGACTGTCCCCTGCCCCCACCTGCCTGGCAGGATCACACTGTGCTCTGTGAAATTCCACAGGAGTCCTAGGCTGTACCTTCTTACCAACTTGGATCTCCTCAGAGATCAATGTGCTTCTGCACGTTTAGTAAGCAACCTGCATTAAGTTCCAAGGTCTACTGTATTGAATTGCCACCAACCAGAAGGCTTAATGCAACAGACACGTTTGGCCTCACAGTTCTAGAGGCCAGAAGTCCAAACTCATGTTGTCAGCAGGGCCACATTGCCTCTGAAAGTCCTAGGGAAGATCCTTTCACACCACCTCTAGCTTCTGGCCGCTGTGGGCAACGCTTGGCTATGGTAGCATTGTGCCAGTCTCTGCCTCTGTCCCAC
>NW_022444926.1:0-3029 GCF_009761245.1 Sapajus apella
ACTGTATACTCCCATTCACTCAGGAATATCGACACGCAGCTTTTAGAAGAAACGTGTTTCTAACTCGCTGAATCGAAACATAGATACAACTTCCTAAGGTCAACGAACACACAGCAGAGCAGTTTGAAATAGACGTTTCTACAGTGGTTTAGATGCGATCCTATCGCTAATTCTTATGAGCCTGTTTATGGCTGGAAATATCTCTTTCCAGATTCTCCAGAAAATGGGTTTCTAAACTGCTACATTCACACGTCTGTTTACCTCTATATGTTGAATATACACCTTGACAATCATTCTGCTACATAGCTCCTTTTTTTAGAGCCAGATATTTCTCATTACACCCTATTCTCCAAATAACCCAGGAATACCCAAACGCAGCTATTAGAAGAAACCTGTTTCTAACTCGCTGTATCTAAAGATAGATGCAACTTCCTAAGATGAACGAACACAGAGCAGAGCAGTTTGAAAGAGACGTTTCTCCTGTGGTTTAGACGCGATCTTAAAGCTAATTCTTATAGGCATGTATATGGCTGTAAATATCTCTTTCCAGATTCTCCAAGGAAAGGGACTCTGAACTGCTACATTCAACATCTGTCTAACTCTGTAAGTTGAATACACACCTTGACAGTCATTCTTCTACATAGCTCCCTTTTTCTTTTAGAGCCAGATATATCTCATTACACCCTTTACACCCAATAACCCAGGAATATCCAAACGCAGCTTTTAGAAGAAACCTGTTTCTAACACGCTGAATCTAAACGTAGATGCAACTTCCTAATGTGAACCAAACGCAGCAGAGCAGTTTGAAATTTTCGTTTCCCCTGTGGTTTAGACGCGATATTTCCACTAATTCTTATGAGCCTGTTTATGGCTGGAAATATCTCTTTCCACATTCTCCAAAGAAAGGTTTTCTGAACTGCTACATTCACACATCTGTTTAACTCTATATGTTGAATATACACCTTGACAATCATTCAGCTACATAGCTCCGTTTTTGTTTTAGAGCCAGATATTTCTCATTACACCCTATACTCCCATTCACTCAGGAATATCCAAACGCAGATTTTTCTATAAACAGTTTGAAAGAGACGTTTCTAATGTGATTTAGAGGCGATCTTATAGCTAATTCTTAAGATTCTGTATATTGCTGTAAATATCTCTTGCCAGGTTCTCGAAAGAAGGGGTTCTTCAACTGCTGCATTCACACCATTGTTTAACTCTGTAAGTTTAACATACACCTCGACAATCATTCTTCTACATAGCTCCTTTTTTGTTTTAGACCCAGATATTTCATTTTTACACCCTATACTCCCAATAACCCAGGAATATCCAAACGCAGGTTTTAGAAGAAGCCAGTTTCTAGCTCGCTGAATCTAAACATACATGTAACTTCCTAATGTTAACCAAACACAGCAGAGCAGTTTGAAAGAGACGATTCTCCTTTGGTTTAGACGCGATCTTACCGCTAAATCTTATGAGCCTGTGTATGGCTGGAATTATCTCTTTCCAGATTCTCGAAAGAAAGTGTTTCTGAACTGTTACATTCACACATCTGTTTACCTCTGTAAGTTGAACATACACCTGGACAATCATTCTGCTACATAGCTCCGTTTTTGTTTTAGAGCCAGATATTTCTCATTAAACCCTATACCCTCATTCACTCAGGAATATCCAAACGCAGCTTTTTGAAGAAACGTGTTTCTAATTCGCAGAATCTGAACATAGATGCAACTTCCTAAGGTGAAAGAACACACAGTGGAACAGTTTGAAAGAGACGTTTCTGGTATGATTTAGATGCGATCTTAAAGCTAATTCTTAAGAGTCTGTATATGGCTGCAAATATCTCTTTCCATATTCTCCAAAGAAAGGGTTAGTGAACTCCTACAAACACACAATTGTTTAACTTTGTGAGTTGAATATACACCTTGACAATCATTCTGCTTCATAGCTCTGCTTTTGCTTTAGAGCCATATATTTCTCATTACACCCATTATTCCCTTTCACTCAGGAATATCCAAAGGCAGCTTTTGGAAGAAACGTGTTTCTAACTCGCTGAATCTAAACATAGATGCAACTTCCGAAGGTGAACGAACACACAGCAGAGCAGTTTGAAAGAGACGTTTCTAATGTGATTTAGACGTGATTTTATAGCTAATTCTTAAGAGTCTGTATATTGCTGGAAATATCTGTTTCCAGATTCTCCAAAGAAAGTGTAATTGAACTGCTACATTCACACAATTGTTTATCTCTGTAAGTTTAATATACACCTTGACAATCATTCTGCTACATAGCTCCGTTTTTGTTTTAGAGCCAGATATTTCTCATTACACTGTATACTCCCATTCACTCAGGAATAACGACACGCAGCTTTTACAAGAAACGTGTTTCTAACTCGCTGAATCGAAACATAGATGCAACTTCTTAAGGTCAACGAACATACAGCAAAGCAGTTTGAAAGACACGTTTCTCCTGCGGTTTAGACGCGATCTTACCGCTAATTCTCATGAGCCTATTTATGGCTGAAAATATCTCTTTCCAGATTCTCCAAAGAAAGGGTTTCTGAACTGCTACATTCACACATCTGTTTAACTCTATATGTTGAATATACACCTTGACAATCATTCAGCTATATAGCTCCGTTTTTGTTTTAGAGCCCGATATTTCTCATTACACCCTATACTCCCATTCACTAAGGAATATCCAAACGCAGATTTTAGAAGAAAGGTGTTTCTAACTCGCTGAATCTAAACATAGATGCAATTTCCTAAGGCGAACGAACACAGAGCAGACCAGTTTGAAAGAGTCGTTTCTCCTGTTGTTTAGACGCGATCTTAAAGCTAATTCTTATGAGCCTGTATATGGCTGGAAATATCTCGTTCCAGATTCTCCAAAGAAAGGGTTTCTGAACTGCTACATTCACACGTCTGTTTAACTCTGTATTTTGAATACACAGCTGGAAAATCATTCTGCCACATAGGTCCTTTTTTGTTTTACAGCCAGACATTTCTCATTACACCCTATAATCCCAT
>NW_022444927.1:0-3029 GCF_009761245.1 Sapajus apella
CTGGCTCCCATGTAGCTGGAATTACAGATGCCTGCCATCCCACCTGGTTAAATATTGTATTCTTAGTAGAAACAGGGTTTCACCATGTTGGCCAGTGCTGGATTACAGATGTGAGACACTGTGCCCCACCCAATTTACTTACATAGTTTACACTTTAGTGTACAACCATAACCACAACCATCCTGACTACACAGGGGTAGGAGGAGACTACAGAGAAGCAGGGCTTGGCAGCAAAAATGAGGCACAGGCCAGGGGACTGGCTCCCCAAGACTCACCCATGAAGTTACGCTTACTGGTGGCATCCATGCTGTTGAGAGTGATGGTCCCAATGTTGAGTTCTGGACGGTGGGAAAAAGCAGGGCTGGGCTGGAGCACAGGGAGTGGCCTCCTCTCCCCCAACCAGGCTGCCTAGCCCCCTCCTCCTGGAAAGAGGATCACGGCAGGCAGGATGGGAGCTGGGGTGAGGCATCTTTTGCACAGTCCTAGGAGGAAGGCAGGAGCCCTGAGTCTCTCGGTACCAGGCACCCATACCATGGAAGACCTCAGTGCCCATGGGCAATAAATGAAGGTTTCACCAGGAGCCATATGCCCCTGCCTTCTGGTCTCAGGTGTGGCTTCATGTCCTGGTGGGTGCTGAGGGTGACTTCCCCTAGGGAGGAGGGGAAGGGCATCTCACCTGCTCAGAGCAGCTCTTGATCCACAACCAAGGGGATTTCCCGAAATTACCCCACTGCAGGGACAGGGATTCGTGGTGACCAGGGCTCCTCACAGGCAGACCACCCCTCCCCCCCACACACACCCCCAACAGAACCAAGTTCTGGTTGCCAGGGCAACCACCTGGAGCTCAGCACCTTCCCTGGCCCAATCAAACTGGGTGCACACTTATCCCCAAGTGTCCTCAGAACACTTATCCCCAAGCACTGAGTCGCCTTGGGTGCAGGACCCTGGTCTCCTGACAAATGTCCCCATATGTCATGCTGAGGGCAGCGGGCTGGGCTGGCCAGGAGACTCACTGGAGAGCTCTGGCCCTGCTCAGAAACATTCACTGGCTTGGACATCCCCATCTTACTGAGAGCTGGGGTTCCATGCAAGGTCCCCCTCTGAGCAGACAACCTGACTTTCTGTCCCATTCTGCCCTTCCCAGCTCATCTGTCAATCCCTAAGGCTATGTAGCAGCTACCCCCATCAGGCCCTCAGAGCACTGGAGCCTCACCCACCTCCCCAGGGGCAGGACACCGATCCACTTCCACACCTCCAGCAGCTGCTCAGAGTCTTGGGTCAGTGCCATGGTGTGGCTGTGGAAAGCCAGGGGTCGGAGGGTCAGGGCAGTCGGGGTTTTCCCCTCCAGTATGGCCCCTGCACCTCACTCAACTCACCTTAGAATCCAGTGGCTCCAGTGGAGGGGCTTGGCCCTCTGCAGGTGGCTGTACCTTGGGAAGTGGACATCATGTTCCCTGTGGAAGAGGAGGAGCAGGGGCTCGGGTGGAGGCTAGGGCAAGGTCTGCTGGTGACACTGGAACCCTGAAGGCCTGGGTCACCCCTGAAAGAAGTGTTGTTCTGCAGCACTGCACCTGAATGAGGGTTCCAGGATCTCCCAGGGAAAAATTGCTCTCAAGGGAAAAAGAGGCCAGAAGTGTGGCTGTGTGAACCATGCACGGGGCCTGAGCTGTGGGGCTCCTGGGGTCAGGCTTTGCCAGGAACACCCAAAGCCTGAGCCTCTGTCACTCAGCATCTCTGAGTGGGAGCCAGAAAAGGGGAGGAGGCCAGTGTCAGGTATGACTGGGCCATGGGAGGTTTCGTTTGCAGACCCAGGAAATAGCTGGGGCTCATAAAGAGCCGCTCCAAGCAGATGGGACACCCTACCCCTTGTTCAAGTCACCATTTTTGTATTTTTATTAAAGGCAGTATTTCATCATGTTGGCCAGGCTGGTCTCGAACTCCTGACCTCAAGTGATCCACCCGCCTCTGCCTCCCAAAGTGCTGGAATTATACGCATGAGCCACTTCACCCAGCCTTTTTTTGTTTTAAATAAACCAGCTTTGCTGAGGTATCATTCATATATAATTCACCCATTTAAAGCTTGCACTTTAGTGTACAACCATCACCAGTTTAAGAACATTTTCACCATCTCCTAAACAAATTCTATACTCAAGGCCAGGTATGGCGGCTCAAGCCTGTAATGCCAGCTCTTTGGGAGGCCAAGAGGGAAGGATCACTTGACGCTGGGAGTTCAACCAGACGGAGCCACATAGTGAGAACCCGTTTCCACAAAATATTTTTAAAATTCACAGGGTGTGGTGCACACCTGTGGTCCAATCTACTCAGAAAGCTGAGGTGGAAGGATCATTTGAATCCAGGAGTTTGAGGCTGCAGTGAGCTATGATCGAGCCACTGCTCTCCAGCCTAGGTGACAGAGCAAGAAATTGTCTCTGAAGACAACTTAAAAAATTAAAAATGTGGCCGGGTGCAGTGGGTCACACCTGTAATCTCAGCACTTTGGGAGACCAAAGTGGGCGGACCACAAGATCAGGAGATTGACAACATCTTGGAAAACAGGGTGAAACCCTGTTCTCTACTAAAAAGCACAAAAATTATCTAGGCGTGACACGAACCTGTAGCCCCAGCTATTCTGGAGGCTTAGGCAGGAAATCACTTGAATCCAGGAAGCAGAGGTTGCAGTGAGCTGAGTGCCACTGCACTTCAGCCTGGGCGACAAGAACAAAACTCTGTCTCAAAAAAAAAGTTAAAAATTTGAAATTTAGGCCAGGCACAGTGGCTTACGCCTGTAATCCCAGCACTTTGACAGGCCAAGGTGGGCAGATCACCTCAGCTCAGGAGTTTGAGAGACCAGCCTGGCCAACATGGCAAAACCCATCTCTTCTGGAAAAAAATACAACAGTTAGCTGCATGTGGTGGCACTCACCTGTAATCTCAGCTACCTGGGAGGTGGAGGCACGAAAATCACTTGAGCCCAGATGGTGGAGCTTGCAGGTAGGAGAGATCGCACCACTGTACTTTAGACTAGGCAA
>NW_022444928.1:0-3029 GCF_009761245.1 Sapajus apella
ACTGTATACTCCCATTCACTCAGGAATATCGACACGCAGCTTTTAGAAGAAACGTGTTTCTAACTCGCTGAATCGAAACATAGATACAACTTCCTAAGGTCAACGAACACACAGCAGAGCAGTTTGAAATAGACGTTTCTCCAGTGGTTTAGATGCGATCCTATCGCTAATTCTTATGAGCCTGTTTATGGTTGGAAATATCTCTTTCCAGATTCTCCAGAAAATGGGTTTCTGAACTGCTACATTCACAAGTCTGTTTACCTCTATATGTTGAATATACACCTTGACAATCATTCTGCTACATAGCTCCTTTTTTTAGAGCCAGATATTTCTCATTACACCCTATACTCCAAATAACCCAGGAATACCCAAAAGCAGCTATTAGAAGAAACCTGTTTCTAACTCGCTGAATCTAAACATAGATGCAACTTCCTAAGATGAATGAACACAGAGCAGAGCAGTTTGAAAGAGACGTTTCTCCTGTGGTTTAGACGCGATCTTAAAGCTAATTCTTATAGTCATGTATATGGCTGTAAATATCTCTTTCCAGATTCTCCAAGGAAAGGGCCTCTGAACTGCTACATTCAACATCTGTCTAACTCTGTAAGTTGAATACACATCTCGACAGTCATTCTTCTACATAGCTCCCTTTTTCTTTTAGAGCCAGATATATCTCATTACACCCTATACACCCAATAACCCAGGAATATCCAAACGCAGCTTTTAAAAGAAACCTGTTTCTATCACGCTGAATCAAAACGTAGATGCAACTTCCTAATGTGAACCAAACGCAGCAGAGCAGTTTGAAATTTTCGTTTCCCCTGTGGTTTAGACGCGATATTTCCGCTAATTCTTATGAGCCTGTTTATGGCTGGAAATATCTCTTTCCACATTCTCCAAAGAAAGGTTTTCTGAACTGCTACATTCACACATCTGTTTAACTCTATATGTTGAATATACACCTTGACAATCATTCAGCTACATAGCTCCGTTTTTGTTTTAGAGCCAGATATTTCTCATTACACCCTATACTCCCATTCACTCAGGAATATCCAAACGCAGATTTTTCTATAAACAGTTTGAAAGAGACGTTTCTAATGTGATTTAGAGGCGATCTTATAGCTAATTCTTAAGATTCTGTATATTGCTGTAAATATCTCTTGCCAGGTTCTCGAAAGAAGGGGTTCTTCAACTGCTGCATTCACACCATTGTTTAACTCTGTAAGTTTAACATACACCTCGACAATCATTCTTCTACATAGCTCCTTTTTTGTTTTAGACCCAGATATTTCATTTTTACACCCTATACTCCCAATAACCCAGGAATATCCAAACGCAGGTTTTAGAAGAAGCCAGTTTCTAGCTCGCTGAATCTAAACATACATGTAACTTCCTAATGTTAACCAAACACAGCAGAGCAGTTTGAAAGAGACGATTCTCCTTTGGTTTAGACGCGATCTTACCGCTAAATCTTATGAGCCTGTGTATGGCTGGAATTATCTCTTTCCAGATTCTCGAAAGAAAGTGTTTCTGAACTGTTACATTCACACATCTGTTTACCTCTGTAAGTTGAACATACACCTGGACAATCATTCTGCTACATAGCTCCGTTTTTGTTTTAGAGCCAGATATTTCTCATTAAACCCTATACCCTCATTCACTCAGGAATATCCAAACGCAGCTTTTTGAAGAAACGTGTTTCTAATTCGCAGAATCTGAACATAGATGCAACTTCCTAAGGTGAAAGAACACACAGTGGAACAGTTTGAAAGAGACGTTTCTGGTATGATTTAGATGCGATCTTAAAGCTAATTCTTAAGAGTCTGTATATGGCTGCAAATATCTCTTTCCATATTCTCCAAAGAAAGGGTTAGTGAACTCCTACAAACACACAATTGTTTAACTCTGTGAGTTTAATATACACCTTGACAATCATTCTGCTTCATAGCTCTGCTTTTGCTTTAGAGCCATATATTTCTCATTACACCCATTATTCCCTTTCACTCAGGAATATCCAAAGGCAGCTTTTGGAAGAAACGTGTTTCTAACTCGCTGAATCTAAACATAGATGCAACTTCCGAAGGTGAACGAACACACAGCAGAGCAGTTTGAAAGAGACGTTTCTAATGTGATTTAGACGTGATTTTATAGCTAATTCTTAAGAGTCTGTATATTGCTGGAAATATCTGTTTCCAGATTCTCCAAAGAAAGTGTAATTGAACTGCTACATTCACACAATTGTTTATCTCTGTAAGTTTAATATACACCTTGACAATCATTCTGCTACATAGCTCCGTTTTTGTTTTAGAGCCAGATATTTCTCATTACACTGTATACTCCCATTCACTCAGGAATAACGACACGCAGCTTTTACAAGAAACGTGTTTCTAACTCGCTGAATCGAAACATAGATGCAACTTCTTAAGGTCAACGAACATACAGCAAAGCAGTTTGAAAGACACGTTTCTCCTGCGGTTTAGACGCGATCTTACCG
This sequence comes from Sapajus apella, assembly GCF_009761245.1. Lineage (NCBI taxonomy): Eukaryota > Metazoa > Chordata > Mammalia > Primates > Cebidae > Sapajus > Sapajus apella. The sequence continues at coordinate 2,495 of NW_022444928.1, forward strand.
CTAATTCTCATGAGCCTATTTATGGCTGAAAATATCTCTTTCCAGATTCTCCAAAGAAAGGGTTTCTGAACTGCTACATTCACACATCTGTTTAACTCTATATGTTGAATATACACCTTGACAATCATTCAGCTATATAGCTCCGTTTTTGTTTTAGAGCCCGATATTTCTCATTACACCCTATACTCCCATTCACTAAGGAATATCCAAACGCAGATTTTAGAAGAAAGGTGTTTCTAACTCGCTGAATCTAAACATAGATGCAATTTCCTAAGGCGAACGAACACAGAGCAGACCAGTTTGAAAGAGTCGTTTCTCCTGTTGTTTAGACGCGATCTTAAAGCTAATTCTTATGAGCCTGTATATGGCTGGAAATATCTCGTTCCAGATTCTCCAAAGAAAGGGTTTCTGAACTGCTACATTCACACGTCTGTTTAACTCTGTATTTTGAATACACAGCTGGAAAATCATTCTGCCACATAGGTCCGTTTTTGTTTTACAGCCAGACATTTCTCATTACACCCTATAATCCCAT
>NW_022444929.1:0-3029 GCF_009761245.1 Sapajus apella
TTCTTTTCTTTTTTTTTTTTTTAAAGATGGGGTTTCACCATGATGGCCAGGCTGGTCTTGAACTCCTGACCTCAGGTGCTCCACACCCACCTTGGCCTCCCAAAGTGCTAGGATTACAGGCGTGAGCCACTGCGCCCAGCCACTTTTTTTTTTTTTTTTTTTGAGACAGAGTCTGTCTCTGTCGCCCAGGCTGGAGTGCAATGGCGTAATCTCCGCTCATTGCAACCTCCGCCTCCCAGTTCAAGTGATTCTCCTGTCTCAGCCTCCTGAGTAGCTGGGACTACAGGTACCCACCAATATGCCCGGCTAATTTTTTTATTTTTAGTAGAGACGGGCTTTCACCATGTTGGCCAGGATGGTCTCAATCTCTTGACCTCATGATCCGCCCCCCTCAGTCTCCCAAAGTGCTGGGATGACAGGTGTGAGCTGAGCCACCGTGCCCGGCCATCCCTCACTTTCTTTTCCTGCCCTTTTTTTGCTGCTAAGATATAGAAGGTAGAGCCATTGGGGGTTAAGGAGACCGGCTTTGTGAGTCAACTTGCCCAAATTCCAATCTCGGATTTAACGATGCTGGCTGTGTGGCATTGAGGAAGTGCCTCAACCTCTCTGTGCCTCAGCTTCTTCATCTGTAGACTGGGAATGATACCATTAGGTTCGTGCAAAAGTAATTGCAGTTTTTGGCCGGGCATGGTTGTTCACGCCTGTAATCCCAGCACTTTGGGAGGACGAGGTAGGCAGATTACCTGAGGTCAGGAGTTCAAGACCAGCCTGGCCAACATGGTAAAACCCCGTCTCTACTAAAGATACAAAAATGAGCCCAGTGTGGTGGCGCGTGCCTGTAATCCCAGCTACTCGGGAGGCTGAGTCAGGAGAACTGCTTGAGTCCTGGAGGCAGAGGCTGTAGTGAGCTGAGATTGCTCCAGTGCACTCCAGCCTGGGTGACAGAGCAAGACTCTCTCTCAAAAAAAAGTAATTACAGTTTTTGCCTTCACTTTTGTGCCAACCTAATATCCCTTCCCCATTGAACCATGACAATGAGTGAATGCAGGATCAATAAACCGTGTCCCAAAGGCCAGATTTCTCTGTACTAACAGATCATGAGCTAAGAGTCGTTTTTACCTTTTTTTTTTTTTTTGAGACAGAGTCTTGCTCTGTCGCCAGGCTGGAGTGCAGTGGTGTGATTTCAGCTCACTGCAACCTCCGCCTCCTGGGTACCTGGGATTACAGGCACGTGCCACCACACCCCGCTACGTTTTGTGTTTTTAGTAGAGACAGTGTTTCACAATGTTGGCCAGGATGGTCTTGATCTCTTGACTTCCTGATTCGCCCACCCTGGCCTCCCAAAGTGCTCGGATTATAGGTGTGAGCCACTGTGCCCAGCCACATTTTTTTTTTTTTTTTTTTTTTCTGAGATGGAGTCTCGCTCTGTCTCCCAGGCTGGAGTGCAGTGGTGCAATCTCAGCTCACTGCAACTTCTGCCTCCCGGGTTCAAGCGATTCTCCAGCCTCAGCTTTCTGAGTAGCTGGATCTACAGGCGTGCGTCACCATGCCCGGCTAATTTTTATTCTTATTTTTTGGTACAGGCTGGGCACAGTGGCTCATGCCCGTAATCCCAGTGCTTTGGGAGGCCAGACCACTTGAGGCCAGGAGTTTGAGACCAGCCTGGCCAACATGGTGAAAAACTGTCTCTACTAAAAATACGAAAATTACCCAGGTGTGGTGGTGCGCACCTGTAGTCTTGGCTACTCGGGAGGCTGAGGCACGAGAATTGCTTAAACCCGGGAGGCAGAGGTTGCAGTGATCCAAGATCACACCATTGCACTCCAGGCTGGGCAACAGAGTAAGACTCCATCTCAAAAAAATAAATAAATAAATATGTTTTGGTAGAGACAGGGTTTTGCCACGTTGGCCAGGATGGTCTTGAACTCCTGACCTCAAGTGATCCGCCCTCCTTGACTTCCCGAAGTTTTTACTATTTTTTAGTGATGAGGTCTTGTCCTGTCACCCAGGCTGGAGTGCAGTGGCACCATCTCGGCTCACTGCAGCCTCAACCTCCCTAGCCTCAAGTGATCCTCCCTCCTCACTCTTCTGAGTAGCTGGGACTACAGGTATGCTCCACATATACAGCTAATTTTTAAATTTTTTGTAAAGATGGTATCTCACTAGGTGGCCAAGGCTGACCTCAAACTCCTGGGCTCTAGTGATCCTCCTGCTCTGACCTCCCAAAGTGCTGGAATTACAACCATGAGTCACCCTAAACCCCACATTGTTTAGTGGTTGAAATAACTAGAAAGGATACTTTGTGACACGTGAAAAGTACATGTAATTCACATTTCAGTGTGTGTAAATAAAGTTTTATTGGCACACAGCCACGGTCATTCATGACCATGCCGTCTATGGTAGGTTTTGTGCACTAAGGCACAGCTGAGCAGGTGCGACCGGAGATTATATGTCCTGCAAAGATGAAAATATTCAGCCTCTGGCTCTTTACAGAAAAGGTTTGCCAACCCCTGAGTTAATGTATCATGAGCACTTTGAACAACTGATGGGCATAAAACGTGCTTGGTATTATTCACAATGTGTTAGAGGCCGGGTGTGGTGGTCCACGCCTGTAATCCCAGCACTTTGGGAGGCTGAGGAGGGTGGATCACCTGAGGTCAGGAGTTTGAGACCAGCCTGGCCAACATGGTGAAACCCATTTTAATCTCAACTGAAAACATAAAAATGAGCAAGGCTTGGTGGCGGGCGCCTGTACCCAGCTACTCAGGAGGCTGACACAGGAGAATCGCTTGAATCTGGGAGACGGAGGTTGCAACGAGCTGAGATCATGCCACTGCACTCCAGCCTGGGCAACAGAGCGAAACTCCGTATCAAAAAACAAAAACATGTGTTTCAGGCTGGGCGAGGTGGCTCATGCCTGTAATCCCAGCACTTCGGGAGGCTGAGACAAGAAGACTGAACCCAGGAGTTCAAGGTCATCCTGGGTAACAGAACAAAATCCCACCTCTACAATTTTTTTTTTTTTTTAA
>NW_022444930.1:0-3026 GCF_009761245.1 Sapajus apella
AGCCAGGCGTGGTGGCGGGCATCTATACTCTCAGCTACTCAGGAGTCTGAGGCAGGAGAAACACTTGAACCTGGGAGGTGGAGGTTGTGGTGAGCCGAGATCACGCCACTGCACTCCAGCCTGGGCAACAAGAGCAATACTCTGTCTCAAAAAAACAACAGAAACAAAAAAAACCCATAGTGAATTATGAGAGTTCTAGTTGCTCCACATCCTCAGAAAAATTTCGTATTATTAGTCTTATTCTGGTCACTGTTTTTTGTTTTTTGTTTCTTGAGACAGGGTCTCACTCTGTCACCCTAGCTGGAGTGCAGTGGTGCGACTACAGCTCGCTACAGCCTTGGGCTCCTAGGCTCAAACAATCCTCCCATGTCAGCTTCTTGAGTAGCTGGGACCACAGGTGTGCACCAACATGCCCAGCTAATTTTTTAAATTTTTTGTAGAGAGGGTGACTCTTCATGTTGCCCAGGCTGGTTTCAAAATCCTGGGTTTAAGCAATCCTGCCTCAGCCTCCCCAAGTGCTGAGATTACAGGTGTGAGCCTGTGCTGGCTGGGTCAGTGGTTTTAATGTATATTTCACAAATAATTAATAAGATTGAACATCATTTTATATGTTTATATATTAACTCTTCATTTGAATATCTTATGGAAAATTCAAGACTTGTCCCATTTTTTCTGAGTTTTCTGGCTTTTTAAAAAAATTGATTTTAAAGAGTTGTTTATATGTTCTAGATACAAGCCCTTTGTCAGATGTATATATGGAAACGATTTCTCCCACTCTAGTTAATTTTTTCACTCTTTTAATGTGTCCTGATGAGCAGAACTGCTTACTTTTAATGTAGCCCAATTTATCAAATTTTTCTGGATGTTTCATGCTTTGCATGCTGTTTTAAAAACTTTTTGCCTATATTCGGCAAACAGCATTCGAATTTCTCAACTAAAAGATAGTTTTACCTTTCATATTTAGACCTATGATGTATCTTGAAATAATAATTATCATGTGATAGTGATATACATATGTATGTATATATTCATAAATATGACTGTAACATTCATAGGTCCTGGGCCAAAGGTAAAATGGAGAGATGCATTTCTTTTTCTTTTTTTTAAATGGAGTCTTGCTTGTTGCCCAGGCTGGGAGTGCAGTGGCATGATCTTGGCTCACTGCAACCTCCACCTCCTGGGTTCAAGTGATTCTCCTGCCTCAGCCTCCCAAGTAGCTGGGATTACAGGCCCATGCCACCAAGCTGGGCTAATATTTTGATTTTTTGTAGAGATGGGGTTTTGCCGTGTTGGCAAGGCTGGTCTTGAACTCCTAGCCTCAAGTGATCCACCTGCCTCTGCCACCCAAAATGCTGGAATTATAGGCCTGAGCTACCACACCTGGCGTGGCAGATGTATTTCAAATGACTAAATATTTACAAAATATAGATCAGGTTGACAAACTGTGAAGTGAAATATATTCTAGTACCCTACTTTGACAGATCTACCTTCACAAGGTCAAAATTGAATAATACATTCATAGTCATGTTTTTATGTGATTGACATTTGGAAAAGTATCAAATATTACAGAACTTCTTTATTATTGGACGTGTCTGGGTGTTCTGTCGATGGACTAGTGTTTTTACAGGAGTGGTAAATGCATTGGTAATTCATAAATTATTATATATTTATTCCATAAAGTTATTTTTCTTAATTTTATCTAAATCATTAATTTTGTTATCATCAAGATTTTGACATAATTTGTCTTCTATAGACAGTAAAGATCTAAAGAATTAAAAATAAGATGTAACTATAGTCAAATGAACAAACTTTGAATATATTTTAATCAAAAGTTCCATATGTGTTATTCAAGTTACTCATCTTCTATCACATTCAATATCACCTATCAAAATTAAAAAGCTCAACTCAGCAAGTCTTTGGTAAGGCAAAAAAAAAAAAAAAAGCTAGGTTGAGCACGGGGCACCACACCTATAATCCCAGAGCTTTGGGAGGTTGAAGTGGGAGGATTGTGTGAGCCCAGGAGTTTGAGACTAGCCTGGCAACATGGCAAATAAAAAAAAAAATTGAGATGGAGTCTTGCTCTGTCTCCCAGGCTGGAGTGCAGTGGCACGATCTCATCTCACTGCAACCTCGCCTCCCGGGTTCAGGGTTCAAGCAATTCTCCTGGCTCAGCCTTCTGAGTAGGTGGGATTACAGGTGTGTGCCAACATGACTGGCTAATTTATGTATTTTTAGTAGAGACGGGGTTTCACCATGTTGGCCAGGCTGGACCTTGTGATCTGCCCACCTCAGCCTCCCAAAGTGCTGGGATTACAGGCGTGAGCCACTGCACCCAGCCAAATTTTTTTTTTTGTAATTAGTCAGGTGTGGTGGTGCATGTCTGTTGTCCCAGATACTCCAGAGGCTGAGTTGGGAGGATTGCTTGAGCCTAGGAGGTGAAGGCTGCAGTGAACTGCATTCCAGCTACTGCACTCTGGACTGGGCGACAGAGCAAGACCCTGTTTCCAAAAAAATAAGTCAATTGCCTTTTTTCTTTGTTTCTGGTGTTCAAGATGTCAAAGCAAGGACATGGTGGTCCTCTGGTGTGAAGTTCTGGATTTCCTTGGGTGTTCCGGCAGGTTCCCTGATCAACTGTGCTGACAACACAGGAGCCAAAAATCTGTATGTCATCTCTGTGAAGGGGATCAAGGGATGGCTGAACAGACTTCCTTGCTGCTGTGGGTGACATGGGGAAGGCCACAGTCAAGAAAGACAAACCAGAGCTCAGAGAAAAGGTACATCCAGCCGTGGTCATTTGACAGTGAAGGTCATATGGAGAAAAGACGTATTTCTTTATTTTAAGATAATGCAGGGGTCATAATAAAAAAGGTGAGATGAAAGGTTCTGCCATTATATGACCAGTAGCAAAGGAGTGTGCAGACTTGTAGCCCTGGATTGCGTCCAATACTGGCAACATTGCATGATTCTCTGGTATAAAATATTTAAATCCCCAAAAAATAAATAAATAAATTTATTAATGAAAATGT
>NW_022444931.1:0-911 GCF_009761245.1 Sapajus apella
AAAGAGAAAGAGAGAAAGAAAGAAGGAAAAACAGAAAGAAAGGAGGGAGGCATGGAGGGAGGGAGGGAGGCAAGGAAAGGAAGGAAGGAAGGAAAAGGAAGAAAGGAAGAAACCAAGCAGCACATAGAAGGATAAGAAGTGAAGGAGAATTCTTGAGGAATTGGATTCTATAACCTCCCTAGGAGGAGGGGTACTGATATACACCCCAGGGTTTCGATTGAAGATCTTGAAATACTGTATACATTAAGGGTAAACCAAAAGTCTTCGGAGAATCAAGTTCAGTCTTTAATGATCTCAATAATTGATTAGCCAAAAATGATCTCATGTACCCCAAATGCCTGCTGGATGACAAGTTAAACCTTTCTGAGAAGAGAGAACAAATGTATAAACACTATAATTTTTTTTTAAATATAACATGGCATTTCACCAAAAATCCACAGGCATGTCCAGAAAAGAAATAAATTAAGTAAAAATAAAGAGAAACAACAGACAATAAAATACAGAAAACCCAGATATTGGAGTTATATGAAACAGACATTAAAGCAATTGTGATAGATATTCAAGAAAATGAATAACAAAGAAATTCACCAGTGAATAACTAAATTCTATTTCTTTATAATTAATTTTTATTAAATAATTTAACTTTTATTTTTTATCAAAGTGATTCATAATTGTTAAAAGGCAAATGCAATTTGTCACGCAGAATTAGAATTTAAAAATAGGCTGGGCGCGGTGGCTCAAGCCTGTAATCCCAGCACTTTGGGAGGCCAAGGAGGGTGGATCACGAGGTCAAGAGATCGAGACCATCCTGGTCAACATGGTGAAACCCCGTCTCTACTAAAAATACAAAAAATTTTCTGGTCATGGTGGCGCGTGCCTGTAATCCCAACTACTCAGGAGGCTGAGGCAGG
>NW_022444931.1:1011-3026 GCF_009761245.1 Sapajus apella
CTAGCCTGGGTAACAAGAGTGAAACTCCGTCTCAAAAAAAAAAAAAAAAAAGAATTTAAAAATAAACATCAAACAGTTCTAAAAGGTCAATTGGGCAAAACAGAGTTCTCTCTTCCCTCTTCCTCTTTTCCTTTTCCCAATGATTACACCATTCAGCTAGCTAGTTACCTCTTGGCATATTTATATCCACATTTCTAAATAAGTGATTTTTTAAAAAGTATTGGTTTTCTTTTCTGATTGAAACATTTAACTGAAGGGTGAAGGTATAATTCTCTTACTTATTTCTCCTATTCACACACATATCTTCTGTCCTGATTGTACCATATATGATTTTTACTTTGATCTCTATTCAGCTAAAATTTGTTTATTTATATTTTATTTTATTTTATTTATTTTACTTTATTTATTTCGAGATGGAGTTTCACCCTGTCACCCAGGCTGGAGTGCAATGGCACAATCTTGGCTGACTGCAGCCTGTCTCCCAGGTACAAGTGATTCTCCTGTCTCAGCCTCCCGAATAGGTGGCATTACAGGCACCCACCACCATGACTAGCCTTTTTTTTTTTTTTTTGTACTTTTAGTAGAGATGTGGTTTTATCATGTTGGTCAGGCTGGTCTCAAACTGCTGGCCTCATGTGATCCACCTGCGTCAGCCTCCCGAAAGTGGAATTACAGTTGTGATCCACAGTGTCCAGCCAAAATTTGTTTATTTTTAACACAGAATAAAATAGTGGTTCTGGAACTAACCAAAAAGTAAATAAGTAAAATGCACTCAAGAGATATGCTTAAAGCAAATTGGATACAGCAGAAGAGATTAGTGAACATTAACTAGGTCAGTAAAAAATACCTGCTAATGTGTGAGGAGAAGAAAAGGTGGTAATAGAGAAAAAACAATAAGATAGCAACAGAGCACAGTGAATAGTCAAACAGGTAACTGAAGTCTGAGAAGGAAAGGGGAGAAAGAGTGGGTGGATGCTATACTGACAGAGAATTTTCCAAAACCAGTAATGCCATGAAACCACATATTCAGGAAGTTCTCTAAACTCCAAGCAGGTTATGTGCAATAAAATCCATATGAAAGCAGTCCTCATTACATTTCTTTTTTTTTTTTTTTTTTTTGAGACGGAGTTTTGCTGTTGCCGCCCAGACTGGAGTGCAATGGCACGATCTCGGCTCCCCGCAACCTCCGCCTCCTGGGTTCAAGCAATTCTCCTGCCTCAGCCTCCGGAGTAGCTGGGGCTACAGGCACGCACCATCATGCCCAACTAATTTTTGTATTTTTGGTAGAGACGGGGTTTCACCTTGTTGACCAGGATGGTCTCGATCTCTTGACCTCGTGATCCACCCGCCTAGGCCTCCCAAAGTGCTGGGATTATAGGCGTGAGCCACCGCGCCCGGCCCCTCACTACACTTCTAAAACCCAAAGACAAAATATTAAAAGCAGGCAGGCTCCCTTTCCTTCACACCCACATACACCTTTGAAAGCAACAATTCGCCTGACAGATGACTTGTCAACAAAAATTTTAAGGTGGGGCACGGTGGCTCACGCCTGTAAACCAAGCACTTTGGAGGCCAAGGCGGGCGGATCACCTGAAGTTGAGAGTTCAAGACCAGCCTGACCAAGATGGTAAAACCCCTTCTTTAGAAAAAATTAAAAAAAAAAATAAAAATAAAAATAATTTTTTAAGCTAATACAACTTACAATCATTAGTATCATCTTTGGTCACTAAAAGAAAATAGATATCCACTAAATTCTGAATACAGGGACGATGCCCACTAAAAAGAGAAAGGAGCAACTTTTACTTCTATGTTACTAGGTTGGTGCAAAAGTAATTGCAGTTTTGCCATTGAAAGTAATGGCGGTAGGGCACAGTGGCTCATGCCTGTAATCTCAGCACTTTAGGAGGCTGAAACAGGTGGATGACTTGAGAGGTCAGGAGTTGGAGACCAGCCTGGCCAACATGGTTAGACCCTGTCTCTATTAAAAATGCAAAAATTAGCCTGGCATGGTGGTG
>NW_022444932.1:0-3081 GCF_009761245.1 Sapajus apella
CAGGCTAGCTCAGGCTCGTTCACATCATAGTCTTTACATTCTAACCACAGCCAAGGAGAGGGCAAACCCCATACACAAGTACTTTCAAGCCTCCATCTGCATCACCTTTGCTAATGTTCCCCCAGTCAAAATAAGCCCCATTGCAAAGCTCATATTCAAAGAGAGGATGAATAACTTCACTATTACACGGGAAGAGCAGCAAAGCCATATTGCAAAGGGGTATATTATATAGGAGGAATTATTGAGGCCATCTTCACAAAGGATCTTCCACAGTAACCTCAGGCTAAGGCACCTTTATATAGGACAAAGCATGTCTGTCTGCCCTTATTCTGGTCAGGATCTAGTGGCCCCAACAAAAAGACTTCACAAGTGTCTCAGGGAACTTTTGAAGGTACACGTGGCCCTCCCATATAACTGACAGGCTGCCAGTAACAAAGCTTTCCCTGGGAGCAACAGCCTGTCTCTCTGGTGGGCTTCAAGATCTCCCTCATGACATCTCTTTCCTTGCTGTGTGTCTCCTCACTCTCTTCTCTGTTCATGGTTTCTTCTATTTACATCTAGCACCTGCTCCCTCACAAGTTCTGCTGGCACTGGACACACATTGAAAGCACCTTTCACCTTCTGGCTCTGGTCTAGATTGGCTCAGGCTCTCCATGTTTCCCAGTTCCTGTTCCAGAAAGGATGACCCTGATCAACCCAGCTCCTACGCTCAGTCTACAGCACATCTCAGGAGGCTGGCCAGGCTGTGGATGAGCTGCCCTGAGCTTAGAGGCCCACATCCTGTCCAGTCACCTGGGAGGTGTGTGTGTGGAGAGGGGACTGCAATAGATTGAATGATGACCCTTCCAAAATATATATCCACATACTAATCCTCAAAACCTGTGAATGTGGCCTTTTTTGGGAAACCAAAAATATTTCTAATGGCAAATGTCCTTATGAGAGACACACAGAGGAGAAGACAGACACAGAAGGTGGCCATGTGAAGGCAGAGACAGAGGCTGGAATGATGGAGCTGCAAGCTGAAGAATGCCTGGAACCACAGAAGGCCAGAAGAGTCATGGAAGGATTCTCCCCCACAGCCTTCAGTGGAGCACTGCCCAGCCAATGCTGCCATTTCAGACTTCTGGCTTCCAGAGCTGTGAGAGGATACATTTATGTTTGTTTTGTTTTCTTTTAACTTTTTTATCCGTGAAAAATACATAACATAATATTAGCCATTTGTAAGTGCAAAATTCAGTAACATTAATTACATTAACAAGGCTATGTACCCATCACAGTTATCTTTTTCTTTATTATTTTTATTGCATTATTATTATTATTTTCAGACAGTCTTGCTCTGTCACTCAAGCGGGAGCACAGTGGTGCCATCTCGGCTCACTGCAACCTCTGACTCCTGGGTTCAAGATTCTCATATCTCAGCCTCCAGAGAAGCTGGGATTACAGGCACATGCCACCACGCCCAGCTAATTTTTGTATTTTTAGTAGAGACAGGGTTTTGCTATGTTTTCCAAGAAGGTCTTGAACTCCTGCCCGCAAATGATTTACCCACCTCAACCTCCCAGATTGCTGGAATTATAGATGTGAGCCACCGGGCCCTGCCACTATTATCTTTCTTATCATCCCCAATAGAAATTCTAGCCATTAAATAATACTCTCCCTTCTCCCATCTCCCTGTCTCCTGGGAAACTTTATTCTGTTCTGTGTCTCTATGAATTTGACTATTCTAGCTACTTCATGTAAGTGGAATCATACAATATTTGTTCTTCTGTGTCTGGTTTATTTCACTAAGCATGATGTTTTCAAGATCCATCCTGTTGTAACATAAGTTAGAATTCCATTCCTTTTTATGGGTCAATAGTATTCCACTGTATGTATATATCACGTGTGGGTTATCCATTTATCTAGTGATGGGCACTTGGATTGTTTCTACCTTTTGGTAACTGTGAATAGTGCTGCTATAAACATTGGTTTACAGATACCTGTTTCAGTCCCAACCTTCAGTTCCTTTGCCTATATACCTAGGAGTAGAATTGCTGGATCTTTTTTTTTTTGAGATGGAGTCTCACTCTGTCACCAGGCTGGAGTGCAGTGGTGCAATCTCTGCTCACTGCAACCTCCACCTCCCGAGTTCAAGCAATTTTCCTGCCTCAGCCTCCCAAGTAGCTGGGACTACAGGTGCGTGTCATCATGCCTAGCTAATTTTTGTATTTTTAGTAGAGACAGGGCTTCACCATGTTGGCCAGGATGGTCTCGATTTCTTGACCTTGTGATCCTCCCACCTCAGCCTCCCAAAGTGCTGGGATTACAGGCATGAGCCACTGTGCCCGGCTGAATTGCTGGATCTTATGGTAATTGCATGTTTAACGTTTTGAAGAAATGCCAAACTGTTTTCCAAGCAGCAACACCATTTTGCATTCCCACTAGCAATCTGCAAGAGATCCAGTTTCTGCACAATCTTGCCTGTTATTTCTCAGTTTTTTTGTTTTGCATTGTTTTTGTTTTTATGGCCATCCTAGGAGGTGGGAGGTGGTATCTCATTGTGCTTTTGATTTTCATTTCCCTGATGACTGTTGATATTGAGCCTATTTTCATGCACTTATTGGCCATTTGTCTATCTTCCTGGAGAAATGTCTATTCAAGTTCTTTTGCCCATTTTTGAATTAGGTTGTTTGTTTTCTTTGTTGTTAACTTCTGTTGCTTTAAGCCAACAATTTTGTGGTAATTTGTGACACCAGCCCTAGAAAATGAATACATTGCTCAAAATCCAGCCTCCTGGGCGTGAGGACCCCACAGTCAGGCAATTTCTTCACAAAGGCTGAGTATCCATACAGGTGACATCAACACCGGTACCTTATTCACCTGCCAGTGGACGAATTTTCCAGCTCTTCCCTTCCAAGACCTGAGACCTGCAAGCCAAGAGAGTTCGAATGCCAGACTCCTCTTCAGTGTGTATATGCACAACTCTTTCAAGAGGTGTGGAAGTAAAAAGATGGAGCAGGATGGAACAGCAGTTGAAGAGAGGATTATAAGATCTCCTCTCTCTTATAAGGAAGTGTTGCCTTGTTTGGTTGTTTGCCTTGA
>NW_022444933.1:0-3026 GCF_009761245.1 Sapajus apella
GGGCATTTGGGTTGGTTCCAGGTCTTTGCTATTGTAAACAGTGCTGCAATGAACATTCGTGTTCACGTGTCCTTATAGTAGAACGATTTATAATCCTTTGGATATATACCCAGTGACGGGATTGCTGGGTCAAATGGAATTTCTATTTCTAGGTCCCTGAGGAATCGCCACACTGTCTTCCACAATGGTTGAACTAATTTACACTCCCACCAACAGTGTAAAAGTGTTCCTATTTCTCCACATCCTCGCCAGCATCTGCTGTCTCCAGATTTTTTAATGATCTCCATTCTAGCTGGCGTGAGATGGTATCTCAATGTGGTTTTGATTTGCATTTCTCTAATGACCAGTGATGATGAGCATTTTTTCATATGCTTGTTGGCCTCATGTATGTCTTCTTCTGTAAAGTATCTGTTCGTATCCTTTGCCCACTTTTGAATGGGCTTGTTTGTTTTTTTCTTGCACATCTGTTTTAGTTCTTCGTAAATTCTGTATATCAGCCCTTTGTCAGTTGGGTGGACTGCAAAAATTTTTTCCATTCTGTTGGTTGCCAATTCATGCTAATGACTGTTTCTTTTGCTGTACAAAAGCTGGGGAATTTGATTAGGTCCCATTTGTCTATTTTGGCTTTTGTTACCAATGCTTTTGGTGTTTGGGTCATAAAGTCCTTGCCTATGCCTATGTCCTAAATGGTTTTGCCTAGATTTTCCTCTAGGATATTTATGGTGTTAGGTCTTATGTTTAAATCTTTAATCCATCTGGAGTTAATTTTAGTGTAAGGCGTCAGGAAGGGGTCCAGTTTCTGCTTTCTGCACATGGCTAGCCAATTTTCTCAACACCGTTTATTAAACAGGGAATCCTTTCCCCATTGCTTGTTTTTGTCAGGTTTGTCAAAGATCAGATGGTTGTAGATGTGTTGTGTTGCCTCTAAGGCCTCTGTTTTTTTCCATTCGTCTATATCTCTGTTTTGGTACCCTTACCATGTTGTTTTGATTACTATAGCCTTGTAGTATAGTTTGAAGTCTGGTAGTGTGGTGCCTCCTGCTTTGTTCTTTTTGCTTAGAATTTACTTGGCTATGCAGGCTCTCTTTTGGTTCCAACTGAAGTTTAAGGTGGCTTTTTCCAGTTCTGTGAAGAAGCTCATTTGTAGCTTGTTAGGGATAGCGTTGAATCTGTAAATTAATTTGGGCCATTTTCACAGTATTGATGCTTCTTAACCATGAACATGGAATGTTTCTCCATCTGTTTGTGTCCTCTCTTATGTCGTTGAGCAGTAGCTTGTAGCTCTCCTTGAAGAGGTCTTTTATGTTCCGTGTTAGTTGTATTCCTAGGTATTTTATTGTCTTTGTAGCAATTGTGAATGGCAGTTCGTTCTTGATTTGGCTCTCTTTAAGTCTGTTATTGTTGTATAGGAATGCCTGTGATTTTTGCATATTGATTTAGTATCCTGCGACTTTGCTGAAGTCGCTTGTCAGTTTCAGGAGATTTTGGGCTGAGATGATGGGGTATTCCAGATATGCAATCATGTCGTCTGCAAATAGAGACAATTTGACTTCCTCCTTTCCTATTTGAATACGCTTTATTTCTTTTTCTTGCCTGATTGCTCTGGCTAGAACTTCCATTACTATATTGAATAGGAGTGGTGAGAGAGGGCATCCCTGTCTAGTGCCAGGTTTCAAAGGGAATGCTTCCAGTTTTTGCCCATTCAGTATGATATTAGCTGTTGGTTTGTCATAAATAGCTTTTATTATTTTGAGATACGTTCCATCAATACCTAGTTTATTGAGGGTTTTTAGCATAAAGGGCTGTTGAATTTTGTCAGACCTTCTCTGCATCAATTGAGATAATCATGCGGCTTTTGTCTTTGGCTCTGTTTATGTGGTGAATTACGTTTCTGGACTTGCATATGTTGAACCAGCCTTGCATCCCTGGGATGAAGACTACTTGATCATGGTGGATAAGCTTTTTGATGTGCTGTTGCAATCAGCTTGCCAGTATTTTATTGAAGATTTTTGCATCTATTTTCATCATGGATATTGGCCTGAAGCTTTCTTTTCTTGTTGAGTCTCTGCTGGGTTTTGGTATCAGGATGATGTTGGTCTCATAAAATGATTTGGGAAGGATTCCCTCTTTTTGAATTGCTTGGAATAGTTTCAGAAGGAATGGTACCAGCTCTTCTTTGTATGTATAGTAGAATTTAGTTGTGAACACATCTGGACCTGGGCTTTTTTTGGGTGGTAGGCTCTTAATTGCTGCCTCAACTTGAGACCTTTTTATTGGTTTATTCAGGGTTTTGACTTCTTCCTGGTTTAGGCTTGGAAGGATGCAAGTGTCCAGGAATTTATCCACTTCTTCCAGGTTTACTAGTTTATGTGCATAGAGTTGTTTGTAATAATCTCTGATGATGGTTTGAATTTCTGTGGAATCTGTGGTGCTAACCCCTTTATCATTTTTATTGCATTGATTTGATTATTCTCTCTTTTCTTTTTTATTAATCTGGCTAGTGTTCTATTTTGTTGATCTTTTTGAAAAACCAGCTCCTGGATTTATTGATTCTTTGAAGGGTTTTTTGTGTCTCTAACTCCTTCAGTTCTACTTTGATCTTAGTTATTTCTTGTATTCTGCTAGGTTTTGAATTTTTTGATCTTGCTGCTCTAGCTCTTTCAATTTTGACAATAGGATGTCGATTTTAGATCTCTCCTTGTTTCTCATGTGAACATTTATTGTTATATATTTTCCCATAGAGACTGCTTTAAATTCGTCCCAGAGGTTCAGGTATGTTGTGTCTTCATTTTCATTGGTTTTGAAGAACATCTTTATTTCTGCCTTTATTTCATTGTTTATCCAGTCAACATTAAAGAGCCAGTTGTTCAGTTTCCATGAAGCTGTGTGGTTCTGAGTTAGTTTCTGAATTCTCAGTTCCAACTTGATTGCACTGTGGTCTGAGAGGCTGTTTGTTATGATTTCCATTCTTTTGCATTTGCTGAGGCGTCATTTATTTCCAATTATGTGGTCAATTTTAGAGTAGG
>NW_022444934.1:0-3025 GCF_009761245.1 Sapajus apella
ATACAAAGAGGAGCTGGTACCATTTCTTCTGAAACTATTCCAAACAATACAAAAAGAGGGAATTCTTCCCAAATCATTTTATGAGACCAACATCATCCTGATTCCAAAACCCGGCAGAGACTCAACAAGAAAAGAAAACTTCAGGCCAATATCCATGATGAACATAGATGCAAAAATCTTCAATAAAATACTGACAAGCCGATTGCAACAGCACATCAAAAAGCTTATCCACCATGATCAAGTAGGCTTCATCCCAGGGATGCAAGGCTGGTTCAACATACGCAAGTCTATAAACGTAATTCACCACATAAACAGAACTAAAGACAAAAACCACATGATTATCTCAATTGATGCAGAGAAGGCCTTTGACAAAATTCAACAGCCCTTTATGCTAAAAACACTCAATAAGCTAGGTATCAATGGAACGTATCTCAAAATAATAAAAGCTATTTATGACAAACCAACAGCCAATATCATACTGAATGGGCAAAAGCTGGAAGCATTCCCCTTGAAATGTGGCACCAGACAAGGATGCCCGCTCTCACCACTGCTATTCAATATAGTATTAGAAGTTCTAGCCAGAGCAATCAGGCAAGAAAAAGAAATAAAGGGCATTCAAATAGGAAAGGAGGAAGTCAAATTGTCTCTATTTGCAGACGACATGATTGTATATCTAGAAGACCCCATCGTCTCAGCCCCAAACCTCCTGAAACTGATAAGCAAGTTCAGCAAAGTCTCAGGATACAAAATCAATGTACAAAAATCACATGCATTCCTATACACCAGTAACAGACTTAAAGAGAGCCAAATCAAGAACAAACTTCCATTCACAATTGCCACAAAGAGAATAAAATACCTAGGAATACAACTAACAAGGAATGTAAAGGACCTCTTCAAGGAGAACTACAAGCCACTGCTCAATGAAATAAGAGAGGACACAAACAGATGGAGAAACATTCCATGTTCATGGTTAGGAAGAATCAATATCGTGAAAATGGCCATACTGCCCAAAGTAATTTACAGATTCAATGCTATCCCCATCAAGCTACCAATGACCTTCTTCGCAGAACTGGAAAAAACCACCTTAAACTTCATATGGAACCAAAAGAGAGCCCGCATAGCCAAGTCAATTCTAAGCAAAAAGAACAAAGCGGGGGGCATCACACTACCAGACTTCAAACTATACTACAAGGCTACAGTAATCAAAACAGCATGGTACTGGTACCAAAACAGAGATATAGACCAATGGAACAGAACAGAGGTCTCGGAGGCAACACAACCTTTCTACAACCATCTGATCTTTGACAAACCAGAGAAAAACAAGCAATGGGGAAAGGATTCCCTGTTCAATAAATGGTGTTGGGAAAGCTGGCTAGCCATGTGCAGAAAGCAGAAACTGGACCCCTTCCTGACACCTTACACGAAAATTAACTCCAGATGGATTAAAGACTTAAACATAAGACCTAACACCATAAAAACCCTAGAAGAAAATCTAGGCAAAACCATTCAGGACATAGGTGTAGGCAAGGACTTCATGACCAAAACACCAAAAGCATTGACAACAAAAGCCAAAATAGACAAATGGGACCTAATCAAACTCCACAGCTTCTGCACAGCAAAAGAAACAATCATTAGAGTGAATTGGCAACCAACAGATTGGGAAAAAATTTTTGCAGTTTACCCATCTGACAAAGGGCTGATATCCGTAATTTACAAAGAACTAAAGCAGATTTACAAGAAAAAAACTAACAAGCCCATTCAAAAGTGGGCAAAGGATATGAACAGACACTTCTCAAAAGAAGACATATGTGAGGCCAACAAACATATGAAAAAATGCTCATCATCACTGGTCATCAGAGAAATGCAAATCAAAACTACACTGAGATACCATCTCACGCGGGTTAGAATGGCGATCATTAAAAAATCTGGAGACAACAGATGCTGGAGAGGATGTGGAGAAATAGGAACACTTTTGCACTGTTGGTGGGAGTGTAAATTAGTTCAACCATTGTGGAAGACAGTGTGGCGATTCCTCAAGGACCTAGAAATAGAAATTCCATTTGACCCAGCAATCCCATTACTGGGTATATATCCAAAGGATTACAAATCGTTCTACTATAAGGACACGTGTACACGAATGTTCACTGCAGCACTGTTTACAATAGCAAAGACCTGGAACCAACCCAAATGCCCTTCGACGATAGACTGGATAGGGATAATGTGGCACATATACACCATGGAATATTATGCAGCCATCAAAAACGATGAGTTTGGGTCCTTTGTAGGGACATGGATGAACCTGGAAACCATCATTCTCAGCAAACTGACAGAAGAGCAGAAGATCAAACACCGCATGTTATCACTCACAGGCGGGTGTTGAACAATGAGAACACATGGACACAGGGAGGGGAGCACTACACACTGGGGTCAGTTGGGGGGAAATAGGGGAGGGACGGTGGGGGGTGGGAAGCTGGGGAGAGATAGCAAGGGGAGAGAAGCCAGATGTAGGTGATGGGGAGGAAGGCAGCGAATCACACTGCCACGTGTGTTCCTATGCAACAATTTTGCATGTTCTTCACATGTACCCCAAAACCTAAAATGCAATAAAATAAATAAATGGGAAAGAAAAAAAAAAAACAAACAAACAAACAAATGAGACCACATCAAACTAAAAATCTTAAGCACAACAAAATAAATAATAAAGAGACACACTTTTTCAAATATAAAATCAAGATAATACTAATTAGATAATTTTAATTTTAATATCTGTACTGAATGTGCCTATTTACAAATGCAAAATAATATATTTTAAATTATGTTACTTTTTAATATGTTCCTTCCTTCTCAGTTGATATCAAGTTAGCTCAAATGCAATTACTTAAAGGGCATCAAACAAAGTAAAACTTATATAAACAAAATTGCATTTTTTTCTGAGTCTGTATTTGGAAAAGGTAACTACATTTTACAGTATTTAAACATACATCATGCTGTCTTTACTTCAAGTATTTTGTCAACAAATATTTAT
>NW_022444935.1:0-3025 GCF_009761245.1 Sapajus apella
GATCTCCCAGGCTCAAGCCTCCAACCTTAGCCTCCCAAGTAGCTACATGACTACAGGTGCCCACCACCATTCCTGGCTAATTTTGGGATTTTCTGTAGAGATAGTGTTCCGATATGCTGCCCAGACTGCCTTAAACTCATTGGTTCAAACAGCCACCAACCTCGGCCTCCCAAAGTGCTGGGATTACAAGTGTGAGCCACCGTGCCAGACCAGTTCTTTTGTGTTTAGTGAAAGAAATGTTTAAGAGATACCTCACAATGGAATATTTTTTAAAAGGTCATAAACACATGAAGAAGTGCTTATCATCTTTCCTCATCAACTAAATGCAAACTTCAACCATAAGTTTACATACCCACAAGGATGGCTAGAAGTTAAATAACAAGAATAATAATAAGTGAAAAGTACCAAGTGCTGCCAAGGAGGTTGCCCACATAACGCTTGCACATTGCTGATGGGAGGAAAGTAAGTGTCCAACAGCAGTGGCTGCTTGATTTATCTGGCATTCTTCCAAACAATGGAACAATAAAAATGGTGTTACAGGCTACTTTCTCTTTCATTCCACTCCAATTTCTCCAGGCCCACACCTCCAACTCCACACACAAAAGCATGGCCTCATATTCCCCAAGCAGCTTCTTCTGAATGTCTCCTGTCTTAGAAAATGGTGCAAGTGCATCCCTGCTGTTCAACTCCATGCCCACGGTCAACCCAGACAGCTTGGCTGCCATCCTCACGTCTCTCTGAGGTTGCCGCCACACCCTCTCTCAGGACTCCTATGCCCACTTATGCCACCACATCAAGCATGAAAACTTCCTTTTCTTGTTTCTCTCTCTCTCTTGCTCTCTCTGTCTCTCTTTCCTTTCTTTCTTTCTTTTCTCTCTCTCAAGACAGATTCTTACTCTGTCTCCCAGGCTGTAGTGCAGTGGAGCAATCATAGCTTATTGCAGACTCCACCTCCTGGGCTCCAGCTATTCTCCCTCCTCAGCCTTCCAAGTGCTGAAACATCCTTTTCTTGTGTGCTCCTGCCCAGTAGCCAAGCTCAAAGGGACCCATGGAGAAAACTTACAATTATCATGGGAAATTAAATATGACCGTGTGATGGCTGATTATGTTGGCACAGGAAAACCATGCAGGTTTCCATAGTGTAGTGGTTATTATGTTCCCTTAACACATGAAAGGTCCCTGGTTCAAAACCGGGCAGAAGCAGCTCCTTCTACTTCTCTCCTCATAATTTCAAATTTATTACACTGAGGACTAGACTAGAACACCCCAAGGGTATTTATGCTGTTGCATTTCTACCTCAACCACTGGCACCTGGAAAGAGCTGAATCCATCTCACTTGCTGTGGACACTGGCATCAATGAATTTCACACAAAGCCTGACCTCTGGATGGCTGTGCACTGCCAAATGGAATTCAGATCCCGAGCAAAATGGAGAAATCACAACAAGTTGACAGTGGTGGGATTCGAACCTGTACCTCTGAAGAGGCTGGAAACTTAATCCAGCACCTTAGACCACTCGGCCATACTACCTTTCTCCTGGGGTATATTCACATATTTTCCTTCCTTATACAGCATCCCCAGGGTCCCTGGGTCAACAAGGCATTGGGGCTAATCCACAGGGCATCCCAGAACCACTGCCTTCCTTCAGGCTTCGCTGGGCCAGAGACACCAGCTGGGAAATGGCTCCACCAGCATCCTGGCAGAGAAGATTTGAGAGGCACAGGCCTCGGGATCTACTTTGGGGGATACTCAGAAAGTCACCCACATCGTTCCTTGGCTGAGGGCAGTGTTGCCCCAGTCCCAGTGCTGACTGCAGCCCTCCACTGTCTCCTCAGGGGTTTCCCAAGTTCAGAAAAACCTTATTTTTATAACTTTATGGTATAGCATCAGTAAACAGTACTTTTAAATGGAGAGATTATTTTTGTATCTGGCAGAATTAGCTTATAATGAGATTAATTTGAGGTTATAATTTTGAGAGAAAATTCTGAAAATGAATTCCACAGTAAAACAATTAAGCTATTCAGGTATTTTATTTTTATTTTAGAGGGAGGGTCTCACTCTGCTACCCAGGCTGGAATACAGTGGTGCGATCATGGCTCACTGCATCCTTCAACTCCTAGGCTTAAGGAGTTGAGCCTCCCAAAGTGCTGGGATGCAGGCAGGAGCCACTGTACCTGTCCCCTCTTCTTAAGAATTTTTTTCTTTTAATAAAATTTAGAGTATATGTCGCTTCCCACTTTGTTTTTGGTGAAACTGTGAGACTGACCAGGACACTAGCAACTTTTCTATTAAAAAATAGAAACACCCTGTCCAGGTTATCACAGGAAGCAGAGTCTATTATCTCATGGATTCTGGTGGTGAGATAACTTTAACCCCTGTGGTCCCAAAGAGGCCTGGGGCAGGATAGGACTGTCTCCAGGGGAGCCAAGTCCGCTTCTTTCCCTGATCTGGGTGCTCGGTCTGCTCAGGACCCCTGCCAGGCCCAAGGCTCCTCCGCCTGGTGTGGAATAACATGAGCCCACAGCACCTCCAAATTGAATCTCCTTTCTGCAAGGAGGTGACAGGAATTGTCATCCCTGCTTCACCAACAGGTGACCTTTCCCAATGTATGAGAATGAGGGCTGGGTGGTCAGAGAGGCCACAGCTCCTCAGCAGCCCTTGCCCAAGGCCCAGGGGACTCCCCACATCTGTGGGCCTCACCCAGGACTGTTCACCTGTCCCTCTTCCCCCAACACACACAGGCAGACCGAGGTACACATACACACAGGCAGGCCCAGGCACACACATGCACACACTCGGGAATTTCATGAGTAGTCATTGAGGCAGACATTCAACTTGGCCACACTCTTCCATTGAGACAGGAAGTAATCCACTTTGTGACTTGGGATAATGTCTAATCTCTGTGAGGCTCATGGGCTAAAAAGGTCAGCCCCCTCATTTCTGAGAAGCAGCAGATGGTGGGAAAAAGGTGGACTCTATGAGGGGAGGGTCCCTGCCTGGGTGGGTGGTGATAGAGCTTCCCAGAG
>NW_022444936.1:0-3023 GCF_009761245.1 Sapajus apella
TGAGATGAGACATGTTTTTCCAGTTAGTTATAAACCATCCATGTTGGGGTTTTTGCAGACATGGCTGGTTGCTTTCTCATTACCCAAGATTCCTCAACGTATCTCAAAATAATAAAAGCTATTTATGACAAACCAACAGCCAATATCATACTGAATGGGCAAAAACTGGAAGCATTCCCCTTGAAATGTGGCACCAGACAAGGATGCCCTCTCTCACCACTGCTATTCAATATAGTATTAGAAGTTCTAGCCAGAGCAATCAGGCAAGAAAAAGAAATAAAGGGCATTCAAATAGGAAAGGAGGAAGTCAAATAGTCTCTATTTGCAGACGACATGATTGTATATCTGGAAGGCCCCATCGTCTCAGCCCCAAATCTCCTGAAACTGATAAGCAAGTTCAGCAAAGTCTCAGGATACAAAATCAACGTGCAAAAATCACATGCATTCCTATACACCAATAACAGACTTAAGGAGAGCCAAATCAAGAACAAACTTCCATTCACAATTGCCACAAAGAGAATAAAATACCTAGGAATATAACTAACAAGGAACATAAAGGACCTCTTCAAGGAGAACTACAAGCCACTGATAACGAAATAAGGGAGGACACAAACAGATGGAGAAACATTCCATGTTCATGGTTAGGAAGAATCAATATCGTGAAAATGACCATACTGCCCAAAGTAATTTACAGATTCAATGCTATCCCCATCAAGTTACCAATGACCTTCTTTGCAGAACTGGAAAAAACCACCTTAAATTTCATATGGAACCAAAAGAGAGCCCGCATAGCCAAGTCAATTCTAAGCAAAAAGAACAAAGCGGGAGGCATCACACTACCGGACTTCAAACTATACTACAAGGCTACAGAAATCAAAACAGCATGGTACTGGTACCAAAAGAGAACTATAGACCAATGGAACATAACAGAGGTCTCGGAGGCAGCACAACATATCTACAACCATCTGATCTTTGACAAACCAGACAAAAACAAGCAATGGGGAAAGGATTCCCTGTTCAATAAATGGTGTTGGGAAAACTGGCTAGCCATGTGCAGAAAGCAGAAACTGGAACCCTTCCTGACACCTTACACTAAAATTAACTCCAGATGGATTAAAGACTTAAACATAAGACCTAACACCATAAAAACCCTAGAAGAAAATCTAGGCAAAACCATTCAGGACTTAGGTGTAGGCAAGGATTTCATGACCAAAACACCAAAAGCATTGACAACAAAAGCCAAAATACACAAATGGGACCTAATCAAACTCCACAGCTTCTGCACAGCGAAAGAAACAGTCATTAGAGTAAATCGGCAACCAACAGAATGGGAAAAAATTTTTGCAGTTTACCCATCTGACAAAGGGCTGATATCCAGAATTTACAAAGAACTAAAACAGATTTACAAGAAAAAACTAACAAGCCCATTCAAAAGTGGGCAAAGGATATGAACAGACACTTTACAAAAGAAGACATACATGAGGCCAACAAACATATGAAAAAACGCTCATCATCACTGGTCATCAGAGAAATGCAGATCAAAACTACATTGAGATACCATCTCACGCCAGTTAGAATGGCGATCATTAAAAAATCTGGAGACAACAGATGCTGGAGAGGATATGGAGAAATAGGAACACTTTTGCACTGTTGGTGGGAGTGTAAATTAGTTCAACCATTGTGGAAGACAGTGTGGCGATTCCTCAAGGACCTAGAAATAGAAATTCCATTTGACCCAGCAATCCCATTACTGGGTATATATCCAAATCGTTCTACTATAAGGACACGTGCACACGAATGTTCATTGCAGCACTGTTTACAATAGCAAAGACCTGGAACCAACCCAAATGCCCATCGATGATAGACTGGACAGGGAAAATGTGGCACATATACACCATGGAATATTATGCAGCCGTCAAAAACGATGAGTTTGGGTCCTTTGTAGGGACATGGATGAACCTGGAAACCATCATTCTCAGCAAACTGACAGAAGAGCAGAAGATCAAACACCGCATGTTCTCACTCATAGGTGGGTGTTGAACAATGAGAACACATGGACACAGAGGGGGAGCACTACACACTGGGGTCAGTTGGGGGGGAAATAGGGGAGGGGCGGTGGGGGGTGGGGAGCTGGGGAGAGATAGCAAGGGGAGAGATGCCAGATGTAGGTGATGGGGAGGAAGGCAGCAAATCACACTGCCACGTGTGTACCTATGCAACAATTTGTCATGTTCTTCACATGTACCCCAAAACCTAAAATGCAAAAAATGGGGAAAATAAATAAATAAAATAAAATTAAAAAAGATTCCTCATTCTTTCTTTCTGCATAAATAATTTCACAAGGTTTTCAAGTAAATTTGGTACTAAAGGCCCATGACCATGGAAAAAACAGGAAGCTCACAGTGAAATGCTAAAGCCAAAATCTTCTCTTCCATGCGCCATGCTATGAGAAAGGAGATGGAGAGTAACTTCCACCTACCAAACTTCCCTACCTCAAGCTCCTTAAGACATACATCAACAGGTGCAACATTTGTGTTGGGATATGCATTTTACTATATATGTGCATCTTTAAAAAGACTTTTCCCAGCCGGGCACAGTGGCTCATGCCTGTAATCCCAACACTTTGAGAGGCCGAGGCAGGCAGATCACAAGGTCGAGAGATCAATACGATTCTGCCCAACATGGTGAAACCCCAACTCTACTAAAAAAATACAAAAATTAGCTGGCGTGGTGGCTCGTGCCTGTAGTCCCAGCTACTTGGAAAGCTGAGGCAGGAGAATCACTTGAACCTGGAGGGCAGAAGTTGCAGTGTAAGCAGAGATTGCATCATTGCACTCCAGCCTGGCAACAGAGCAACAACAACAATGACAACAACAACAAATATATATATACACATATATGTATATTTTCCCACTGACATTTATTTCTCATGCCAAGTCCTGGCCTGCTGCTAAACTGGGGATACCAAGATCCCGGAGCCAATGTGCTCACTCTCCTTAAAGGGCCGTGACACCAGCCAGAGA
>NW_022444937.1:0-1036 GCF_009761245.1 Sapajus apella
AGAGCAGAAGATCAAACACCGCATGTTCTCACTCATAGGCGGGTGTTAAACCATCTATGTTTTGATTCAGTGAGTTAAACACTCGTTTTCTCTAACAGCTGCTTTGGATATTCCAGAGTGAATGGGAGTATAGGCTGTAATGAGTAATATCAGGCTATGAGACAAAAACAGAGGTATCTAGGAGAGTGGTTGTAAAGGGGTACAATCATCTTAGAGTTAAACTGATATCTGTGTGCAGCAGTTCAGATAACTTTTCCTTGGAGAATCTAGCAACAGATATTTCCAGCCATATACAGGCATATAAGAAGTAGCAGTAAGACTGCGTGTGAAACACGGGAGAAACGTAGATTTCAAACTGCTCCGCTTTGTGTTCGTTCACTTTAGGAGATTGCATCTATGTTTAGATTCAGCGAGTTGCAAAAAAGTTTCATCTAGACTTTCCTGTTCAGAGGGGGGACTGAGGGACTTCTCTTCCTGGGTCCACAAGGGACATGGTTTCAAAGCCAGAAGTTTCCTGGCTCCAGGCCTCCCTCCAGGAACCAGACTCTTCCTGGGTCTGCCAGGGTTGTTGTTTCAAAAGCAGAAATTTCCCAGCTCCACGCCTTCATCCTCAAACCAGAGGGGTTTCAAATGTAAAGTTCTTTGTCTGAGTTTCCCATGCATGGGCCTAGTGGGAAAGCCAGGTGGGCTCCTTTGTCCCAAAAAACCTGCCAAAAGTTCTGGAAGGAGAGGGCTCTGTAACTCAGAGTTGTGGACCAAGCAGCCAATCCAGTATCAGAGTCAAAGATCAATCATTCCAGAGGGAGTCTGGAGGAACTCCTTTCATTAGATGAGAATGTGAATGGGGAAGGAATAAATCAAAGGTTAAAACTCCCACTGCTCCAACCTATAAGGTTTCCGTCTCTAGGTCCACTCCCATGACAGCGTGGAGTTGTCTTCCTCTCTCTCTGTCTAATAAATCGCTTTTCCACAAAAATAAATAAATAAATAAATAAAATAAAATAAAATAAAATAAAATAAAATAAAATAAAATAAA
>NW_022444937.1:1046-3023 GCF_009761245.1 Sapajus apella
AAATAAAATAAAATAAAATAAAATAAAATAAAATAAAATAAAATAAAATCTGCGTTTGGATATTCCAGAGTGAAAGGGAGTATAAGCTGTAATGAGAAATATCAGGCTCTAAAACAAAAACTCAGCTATCCAGCAGAATGGTTGTCAACGTGTAAAATCAACGTACATAGTTAAACTGATATCTGTGTGCAGAAGTTAAGAAACACTTTCTTTGGAGACTCTACCAACAGATATTTCCAGCCATATAGAGGCATAGAATAATTAGCAGTAAGACTGTGGGTAAAACACAGGAGGAACGTAGATTTCAAACTGCTCTTCTTTGTATTCGTTCACCTTAGTAAGTTACATCTATGTTTAGATTCAGCGAGTTAGAAACACGTTTCTTCTAAAAGATATGTTTGGATATTGCAGAGTCAATGAGAGCATAGGCTGTAATGAGAAATATCTGGCTTGGAAAGAAAAACCGAGGTATCCAGCAGAATTGCAGTCAAGTTGTACAATACACTTACAGAGTTAAACTGATGTCTGCATACAGCAGTTCAGATACCCTTCCTTGGGGAATCTAGCAACAGATATTTCCAGTCATATACAGGCATATAAGAAGTAGCAGTAAGGCTGCATGTAGAACACAGGAGAAACTTAGATTTCAAACTGCTCTGTTTTGTGTTCGTTCACCTAAGTAAGTTGCATCTATATTTAGATTCAGTGAGTTAGAAACACGTTTCTTCTAAAAGCTATGTTTGGATATTCCAGAGTGAATGGGAGTATAGGCTGTAATGAGAAATATCTACCTCTAAAACAAAAACGAAGCTATCTTGCAGTATGATTGTCAAGCTGTACAATCAACTTACAGAGTTAAACTGATGTGTGTGTGCAGCAGTTCAGAAATCCTGTCTTTGTAGAATCTAGAAACACATATTTCCAGCCAAATACAGGCATATAAGAATAAGCTGTAAGACTGTGGTTAAAACACAGGAGAAACGTATATTTCAAACTGCTCTGCTTTGTGTTCGTGCAGCTTAGGAAGTTGCATCTATGTTTAGATTCAGCGAGTTAGAAACACGTTTCTTCTAAAAGCTGCGTTTGGATATTCCAGAGTGAAAAAGAGTATAGGCTGTAATGAGAAATATCTTCCTCTAAAACAAAAACGGAGCTATCTTGCAGTATGATTGTCAAGCTGTACAATCAACTTAGAGAGTTAAACAGATGTGTGTGCACAGCAGTTCAGAAATCCTTTCTTTGGAGAATCTAGAAACAGATATTTCCAGCCATATACAGGCATATAAGAATTAGCTGTAAGGCTGCGTAGAAAACACAAAAGAAACATATATTTCAAACTGCTTTAGTGTGTGTTCGTTCACCTTAGGAAGTTGCATCTATGTTTAGATTCATCGAGGTAGAAACATGTTTCTTCTAAAATCTACGTTTGGATATTCCAGAGTGAATTGTAGTACAGGCTGTAAAGAGAAATATCTTGCTCTAAAACAAAAACGGAGTTATGTAGCAGAAAGTATGTCAAGCTGTACAATCAACTTGCAGAGTTAAACTGATGTGTGTGTGCAGCAGTTCAGAAACCCATTCTTTGGAGAATCTAGAAGCAGATATTTCCAGCCATATGCAGGCATGTAAGAATTAGCAGTAAGACTGCGTTTGAAACACAGGAGAAACGTAGATTTCAAAGTGCTCTGCTTTCTCTTCGTTCACTTTAGGAGTTTCCATCTATGTTTAGATTCAGCAAGTTAGAAACACGTTTCTTCTGAAAGCTGCGTTTGGATATTCCAGAGGGAAAGGGAGTATAGAGTGTAATGTGAAATATCTGTCTCTAAAAAAAAAAACGCAGCTATCTAGCAGAGCGGTTGTCAAGGTTACCATCAAGTTACAGAGTTAAACTGATGTGTGTGTGCAGAAGTTAAGAAACCCTTTATTTGGAAAATCTACCAGCAGATATGTCCAGCCATATACAGGCGTAAAAGAATT
>NW_022444938.1:0-3022 GCF_009761245.1 Sapajus apella
CCTTAGAGGCCCCACCTCCTCTTGCTTCTCCGGTGGCCACTCCCTCCGCGCTTCCCGCCTTAGAAACTCCACCTCCCTTTGTTTCCCCAGCGGCCGCTCCTTCTGCGCCTCCCGCCTTAGAGGCCCCACCTCCTCTTACTTCCCCAGTGGCAGCCCATACCCGCTCACACCGGCCCACTCTCCTGGCACCGCTCCGCGAGGTGGCTGGGGCGGAAGCTTTGGTTAGAGTGCATGTCCCCTTCTCCCTCCAGGATCTTTCACAAATCGAGCACAGGCTCGGCTCTTTTTCAGCTGACCCCTCTACTTAAAGAGTTCCAGTACCTCACCCAGGCTTACAGCCTTACTTGGCACGATATACGTGTCATCTGCACTTCCACCCTCACTGCCGAGGAATACGAGCGCATCCTCATGGCAGCCAGGCACCAAGCAGACAGGGACCATGTCATAAATCCCAATCAAATCCCTGTGGGTACTGAAGTTATTCCCAATGTGGACCCCCAGTGGGACTACCAAACTGGCCACAGGTCCGACACACCCCAACGGGACCGCATGATCCAGTACCTTCTTAGGGGTATGGATATAGTCTCTAACAAAGTCGTCAATTATGACAAACTCAGGGAGATCACTCAGAGGGCAGACGAAAACCCCGCCTTTTTCCTTGGTCGCTTGCAAGAAGCGCTAGTCCGCTATACTCGACTAGACCCTGCGTCCCAGAATGGGGCCACTGTCCTAGCCTCCCATTTCATTTCCCAATCTGCCCCTGATATCAGGAAAAAACTAAAGAAGGTAGAGGAGGGTCCGGAAACTCCCATACAAGACCTGGTGAAAATGGCCTTTAAAGTTTTTAACGCCAGGGAGGACACAGCTGAGGCAGCCCGCCAAGCCCGAATGAAGCAAAAGGTCACTTTGCTAGCTGCCGCCCTGAGGCCGGCAGGAACCCAAAAGCCAAAAGGCAGTTCTCGCCCTCCTCCTGGGGCGTGCTTTAAATGTGGAAAAGAGGGGCACTGGTCCTCAACCTGTCCCCAGCCTCGTCCACCCGCCAAGCCATGTCCCGTTTGCCAGCTCATGGGGCACTGGAAGTCGGACTGCCCCAGTTTACCCAGGGTTCCGGCCCTTCCAGGCCGGCACACTGGACAACAAGGGGTTGTCACTGGAAGCCTGGAACCTGGTCATGCTGTCCAGGAACCAGACACCCAGAATTCTCCGTTCCCAGAACTGCTGGGGCTGTTGGACGATTAGTGGGGCCCTGGCTCCCCAACTCCGGTTACCCTTGCCAAGCCCAGGGTTACGCTCAAGGTAGCGGGTAAAAGTGTCTCCTTCTTGCTCAACACGGGGGCTACCTTCTCTGTGCTCCCCACATATTCTGGAAAAACTTCCCCTTCCCAGGTCTCTATTATGGGAATTGACGGAACCCCCCCAAGTCCCTAGCCAAACTCCGCCACTCACATGCTCTTATGCCTCTGTCCCGTTTACTCACTCCTTCCTGGTAATTCCAACCTGCCCAGTGCCCTTACTAGGACGGGACATTCTCTCCAAGCTAAATGCCAATATTACCCTCTCCCCCACTGCCCAGTGTAACCTCCTTCTTTTGGCACATGTCCCAGAGCACACACCCACAGCGGATTTGGCCACGTTACTCCCTGAAGTAAATCCCCAAGTCTGGAATATCAACAGCCCCACTGTGGCCGCCCACCATCGGCCTGTTAAAATTTTCCTCAAGGACCCACTCCCTGCCCTTAGGAACCACCTCACAACAGGCCGAACTAGTGGCACTTACTCGAGCCCTGATATGGTCTAGAGACAAGGAAGTTAACATCTACACGGACTCTAAGTATGCCTTTCTCATAGCCCACTCCCATTGTATGATCTGGAAGGAACGGGGTTTCCTCACTACTAAGGGCACCCCTGTTCTAAATGGGAAACTTACTGCCAACCTTATTCAGGCTGTCCAACTCCCTAGCAAGGTTGCCATCATCCACTGTAGGGGACATCAAACCATTGGCTCCACAGTGGCTATGGGCAACGCCTTGGCAGATAGGGTGGCAAAGGACACGGCAAAAAATCACCCGCCCCCTGCCTGCCTCTATTTCCTGTCCGGGTCATACAAACCGTATTACTCAGACCGGAAAAACAAACTCTCCAGAGCACCCCAGGAGTGACGTTCAAAGATGAATGGGCCTTTAAGCACAACCTTCTCATTCTCCCAAAGCAGCAACAAACTCAGATAATCTGGGATATTCATAACTCTCTTCATATTGGGCCTAAGGCCCTGCTCCACTTCCTCAGTCCACTTCTGCATCCGGACGGCCTTTCTCAAACCATCCATGAGGTCCATACAGAATGTCTCACCTGTGCCAAAGTTAACCCCCAGGGGTCCTGTCACCCCCGCAAACAACTCCACCAATTATGGGGGTTCCTCCACGGCCAAGACTGGCAAATCGACTTCACCCACATGCCAAAACATAAACAGTACCGATATCTGTTAACCATTGTTGATACCTTTTCAGGCTGGATTGAGGCTTACCCTACAGCGTCAGAGTCTGCAGGAACGGTGGCCACTCATCTTATCCAAGACATCATTCCGCGCTTCGAATTGCCAGCCACCATACAATCTGACAATGGTCCAGCCTTTATTTCCAAAGTTACTAACGCTGTTTCTACCTCCCTAGGAATCCGGTGGAAATTACACACTGCCTATCACCCGCAGTCCTCCGGTAAGGTAGAACGGGCCAATGGCCTAATCAAGGAGCAGTTAACCAAGCTCATGCTAGAACTTCACCAGTCTTGGGTAACCTTGCTTCCCATTGCCCTCGCTCGGCTAAGGGCAGGCCCTCGGGGCCCATCACAGCTCAGCCCGTTTGAGCTGCTATACGGTCGCCCCTTTCTGCTCTCAACCCCACCACCTCCTGACGCTGCTCCCTTAGAAGGATACCTCCCTTATTTCACCCCTCTCCGAAGCCTTCTCCGTGAGCACGCTAACGCCTCTCTTCCCCAACCTACCCAGCCATCCGAGGGCACCCAA
>NW_022444939.1:0-3022 GCF_009761245.1 Sapajus apella
ACCCGAAACCAGAACACCTCTCCTCCTAAAAGGGATCACAACTCCTCGCCAGCAAGGGAACAAGGTTGGATGGAGAATGAGTGTGATGAAATGACAGAATCAGAATTCAGAAGGTGGGTAGTAAGAAACTTCTGTGAACTTAAAGAACATGTTCTAACCAAATGCAAAGAAACTGAGAACCTTGAAAAAAGATTTGACGAAATGCTAACAAGAATGGACAAAATAGAAAGGAATATAAGTGAATTGATGGAGCTGAAAACTGCAACACAAGAACTTCGTGAAGCATGCACAAGTATCAACAGCCGACTTGACCAAGCAGAAGAAAGGATATCAGAGGTCGAAGATCAACTCAATGAAATAAAACGGGAAGGCAAGACTGGAGAAAAAAGGGTAAAAAGGAACGAACAAACTCTCCAAGAAATGTGGGACTATGTGAAAAGACCTAATCTACGTTTGATAGGCGTACCCGAATGCGACGAAGAGAATGAATCCAAGCTGGAAAATACTCTTCAGGATATTATCCAGGAAAACTTCCCCAACCTAGCAAGGCAGGCAAACATTCAAGTCCAGGAAATACAGAGAACACCACAAAGATATTCGTCAAGAAGAGCAACCCCAAGGCACATAATCGTCAGATTCACCAGGGTCGAAATGAAGGAGAAAATACTAAGGGCAGCCAGAGAGAAAGGTCGGGTTACCCACAAAGGGAAGCCCATCAGACTCACAGCAGATCTCTCAGCAGAAACCCTACAAGCCAGAAGAGAATGGGGGCCAATATTCAACATCCTTAAAGAAAAGAACTTTCAACCCAGAATCTCCTATCCAGCCAAACTAAGCTTCATAAGTGAAGGAAAAATAAAATCCTTTGGGAATATGCAAGTACTCAGAGATTTCGTCACCACCAGGCCAGCTCTACAAGAGCTCCTGAAAGAGGCTCTACACATATAAAGGAACAACAAGAACCAGCTCAACTAAAGGGCAAAACAGCCAGCTAGCACCAAAATGGCAGTATCAAATTCACACATAACAATATTAACCCTAAATGTAAATGGACTGAATGCCCCAATCAAAAGACACAGACTGACAAATTGGATAAAAAGACAAAACCCATCGGTGTGCTGTATCCAGGAAACCCATCTCACATGCAAGGATACACAGAGGCTCAAAATAAAGGGATGGAGGAAGATTTACCAAGCAAATGGAGAGCAAAAAAAAGCAGGAGTTGCAATTCTCATCTCTGATAAATTAGACTTTAAAGCAACAAAGATCAAAAGAGACAAAGAGGGACATTACATAATGGTAAAATGATCAATGCAACAAGAAGAGCTAACGATCCTAAATATATACGCACCCAATACAGGAGCACCCAGATACATAAGGCAAGTTCTTAATGACTTACAAAGGGACTTAGACTCCCACACAATAATAGTGGGAGACTTTAAAACCCCATTGTCAACATTAGACAGATCAACCAGACAGAAAATTAACAAGGATATCCAGGACTTGAACTCAGACCTGGACCAAGCAAACCTAATAGACATTTACAGAACTCTCCACCCCAAAGCCACAGAATATACATTCTTCTCAGCACCACATCACACCTACTCTAAAATTGACCACATAATTGGGAGTAAATCACTCCTCAGCAAATGCAAAAGAAAGGAAATCGTAACAAACAGTCTCTCAGACCACAGTGCAATCAAGTTAGAACTCAGAATTCAAAAACTAACTCAGAACCGCACAGCTTCATGGAAACTGAACAACTTGCTCTTGAATGTTGACTGGATAAACAATGAAATGAAGGCAGAAATAAAGATGTTCTTCGAAACCAACGAGAATGAAGACACAACATACCAGAATCTCTGGGACACATTTAAAGCAGTATCTAGAGGAAAATATATAGCAATAAGTGCCCACATGAGAAGAAAGGAGAGATCAAAAATTGACACCCTATCGTCAAAACTGAAAGAGTTAGAGGAGCAAGATCAAAAAATCTCAAAGTCTAGCAGAAGACAAGAAATAGCTAAGATCAGAGCAGAACTGAAGGAGATAGAGACACAAAAAACCCTTCAAAAAATCAATAAATACAGGAGCTGGTTTTTTGAAAAGATCAACAAAATAGACAGACCACTAGCCAGATTAATAAAAAAGAAAAGAGAGAATAAACAAATTGATGCAATAAAAAACGATAAAGGGGATATCACCACAGATTCCACAGAAATTCAAACCATCATCAGAGATTATTACAAACAACTCTATGCACACAAACTAATCAACCTGGAAGAAATGGATAAATTCCTGGACACTTGCCTCCTGCCAAGCCTAAACCAGGAAGAAGCCGAAACCCTGAACAGACCCATAACAAGGTCTGAAGTTGAGGCAGCAATTAAGAGCTTACCACCCAAAAAAAGCCCAGGTCCAGATGGGTTCACAGCTGAATTCTACCAGACATACAAAGAGGAGCTGGTACCATTTCTTCTGAAACTATTCCAAACAATACAAAAAGAGGGAATTCTTCCCAAATCATTTTATGAGACCAACATCATCCTGATTCCAAAACCCGGCAGAGACTCAACAAGGAAAGAAAACTACAGGCCAATATCTATGATGAACATAGATGCATAAATCTTCAATAAAATACTGACAAGCCGATTGCAACAGCACATCAAAAAGCTTATCCACCATGATCAAGTAGGCTTCATCCCGGGGATGCAAGGCTGGTTCAACATACGCAAGTCTATAAACGTAATTCACCACATAAACAGAACAAAAGACAAAAACCACATGATTATCTCAATTGATGCAGAGAAGGCCTTTGACAAAATTCAACAGCCCTTTATGCTAAAAACACTCAGTAAGCTAGGTATCAATGGAACGTATCTCAAAATAATAAAAGCTATTTATGACAAACCAACAGCCAATATCATACTGAATGGGCAAAAACTGGAAGCATTCCCCTTGAAATGTGGCACCAGACAAGGATGCCCGCTCTCACCACTGCTATTCAATATAGTATTAGAAG
>NW_022444940.1:0-3022 GCF_009761245.1 Sapajus apella
CAGCAACATGCGGGAAAAGGAGACAAGCTACTCCTCTGCCCTGCCCCGCCCTACTCTGCAAAGCTGTGTGACTCTGTGCTAGTGGCTTCACCTCTCTGTTTTCTCCTCTGTGAAATGGTCATGTTGAAGTGGACCTTTCCACTCTGAAATGTCCTCTTCGTTTGATTTTTAATTGACAGTGGTACCTTGACATCTCATACTTTAGTTATACATTTTGTACTGTCGCCTTCTCTGTCAAGTAATTAATAAATCTCTAAATTAACACACAGGCAACAGCAGCCAGGCTCAGGGAATAAACACTTCCTGATTTATTAATACAGATTTTTCACACATTAAAGTTCTTTTTTTTTTTTTTTTTGAGACAGGCCATCACTCTGTCACCCAGGCTAGAGTGCTGGAGTGCAGCTGCACAATCTTGGCTCCCACCTCAGCCACCTGAGTAGCTGGAACTACAGGAGTGTGCCATCACACTCAGCTATTTTTCTTTTTTCTTTTTTTTTTTTTTTTTTTTTGAGATGGAGTTTCACTCATGTTACCCAGGCTGGAGTGCAATGGCGCGATCTCGGCTCACCGCAACCTCCGCCTCCTGGGTTCAGGCAATTCTCCTGCCTCAGCCTCCTGAGTAGCTGGGATTACAGGCACGCACCACCATGCCCAGCTAATGTTTTTGTATTTTTAGTACAGACGGGGTTTCACCATGTTGGCCAGGATGGTCTCGATCTCTTGACCTCGTGATCCACCCACCTCGGCCTCCCAAAGTGCTGGGATTACAGGCTTGAGCCACCGCGCCCGGCAGCTATTTTTCTTATAATAGAGATGAGCTCTCACTGTGTAGTCCAGGTGGGTCTGAAATTCCTGGACTCAGGCAGTCCTCCCACCTTGGCACCCCGAAGTGCTGAGATTACAGACATGAGCCACCATGCGCTGCCAGGGTTTCTTAAAGTATAGCATAACATATTTTTTAGCAGTTTTGAATTTCAATATATTTTCTCCTAAGAAGATGAGTATGGAAAGACAAGCAGAAACCTCACTAAGGAAGGGGGAAGTCATCACAGGTAACCCACAAAAGGGATCCTTCAATTGATTATTGAGAATGTTCCTGCAAAACGTTCTCTTTTGGGGTATTAAATTCTAGTGGAACCTTATTCTGTAAAACATATTCTGCACATTTCTTCAGTAAATTTTTAAACACAGCGTCATTGTGTCAGGCTCCTTACTGGCAGCAAACTCTATTTCTGGTCTCATGGACGGGCTACAAAATAAAGCGATCTTAAAGTTATGCAGATATCTGTAGCCCTGCAATGTGGAGAATCAGCTGCAGAATCAACTTGTTTACCTTTTCTCTTTGCATACCATTCATCAACCTGAGAATTGAACAGGGACTACAGGAAGCTGAACGAGGAAAAGGCTGGTTCCTACATCCATGAGGAATTATTAAGACTTATAGACATGAAGAGAGTTTGTATATCATTTCTGGTTCCAAATACCTGAAAAAGTGATTAGACTTTTCAAATCTGTTTTTCTTTCCATTATTCTAGCTCTGCCTGTTGTCATTAGACTTGATCCAGGTAACACCAATGGGCAGACTAATGGAAAGGATAACAGAATTCATTTATTTTAAAGAATTTTTCTTCTTTTCCAATTGAAACAAAAAGTCAGTATTACTTTGCAGTCTCTGTTTGAAGAATTGCGTTGTGTGGGAGAAATTTCTCTGTCATTAGAATGTCCATACAGAGACTGAACTGATACCTGCTGGGGGAATTGTCCAAAGAAAGAAGGTTGAGAAGATGGTGGGGGTGTGGCAACGGGGGTGGGCAGTAACATTCACCATCCCTTCCAATTCCAGGGTCACTGGATACTTGGATTCCACTTCTGTGCTTGGATTACTGTGACTGATGAGCTGCTGAAGTATCCTTGCTTTGCTTTAAATGAGCAGTGATCCACTTCAAAGTAGAAGATGCACTAGTTCAAAGGGATATTGAATTTATCATCTATTACAGAAACCCTGATGAAATTGCTTCTGAAAGAGGTCCAAGGCCCAGTTCCAACAGACTCAAAAGCCAAGTTAGGAGATCAAGGTTTATTTTCAAATCAGTCATATTGTGGGAGATGCTTGGGCCAAGGTGGAGGTTAAGATAGTGGCGTGCTGGTAAATGTTTAATATGGACTATGGGGTGGGGAAAGCGAAGATCTATAGCATTTCCTAATTTCCCTTGTGGAAATATTCCCACCATGGCCAATTTCAGCAACCAATGTAAGGTCACTGGATACGAAGTCTGAAGAGATGTGCACAGTTGTCTCTTGAAAGACAGTGTGAGCCTGCTCGAATGTGTCACTGGGCTAAGATAGCTGAAAACATTGTGTTGTCTTTGTAACTAATTACATATGTATTCATAAGAACATTATAAGCAAACCAGTGCAAAAATAGCAATAGCTATAAACAGGCAACTCACAGAAGAAGGCAGATCGTCCAATAAGCATGAAAATATACTCAGCAACCTGGTTGGCAAAATTAAGAATTGGACAGTACCAGCTGTTTACAAGGATGAATGGGGAGAATCGTATTCTCATTCACTGCTCTGGGGAAGATAAATTAGTACACACACTTTGGAGAGCAACTTGGCAATATCCTTAAGGTTAAAGACACACCTACTCCACAACCCAGCAACTCCATTAGAAAGGAGGATACCCCAAAAATCTCTTGATATATACACCAGGAGACACAAACAAGAATGTTAATTGGAACACGGTTTTCAATAGTAAAATACTAGAAACAATCTAATGGTCCCTCAGTGGAAAGAGGAATAATAGTGCTTTACTTGTACGGTAGAATACTCTACGGAGGTTAAAATGAATGAACGAGATCTAAGTGAATCAACATAGATAGATTTAACAGCCAATATTGTGTGAAAGAGCAATTTGCAAAGGTTAAATAATGATACGCTACTGTTTATGTAAATATCAATACAAAAACGAGAGCAGCATTGTTTGTGGATACATATGTATGTATCAAAAGTATAAA
>NW_022444941.1:0-432 GCF_009761245.1 Sapajus apella
AAGAGAATGAATCCAAGCTGGAAAATACTCTTCAGGATATTATCCAGGAAAACTTCCCCAACCTAGCAAGGCAGGCAAACATTCAAGTCCAGGAAATACAGAGAACACCACAGAGATATTCGTCAAGAAGAGCAACCTCAAGGCACATAATCGTCAGATTCCCCAGGGTCGAAATGAAGGAGAAGATACTAAGGGTAGCCAGAGAGAAAGGTGGGGTTACCCATAAAGGGAAGCCCATCAGACTCACAGCAGATCTCTCAGCAGAAACCCTACAAGCCAGAAGAGAATGGGGGCCAATATTCAACATCCTTAAAGAAAAGAACTTTCAACCCAGAATCTCCTATCCAGCCAAACTAAGCTTCATAAGTGAAGGAAAAATAAAATCCTTTGGGAACATGCAAGTACTCAGAGATTTCGTCACCACCAGGCCAG
>NW_022444941.1:442-3022 GCF_009761245.1 Sapajus apella
CTCAAAGTCTAGCAGAAGACAAGAAATAGCTAAGATCAGAGCAGAACTGAAGGAGATAGAGACACAAAAAACCCTTCAAAAAATAAATAAATCCAGGAGGTGGTTTTTTGAAAAGAACAACAAAATAGACCACTAGCCAGATTAATAAAAAAGAAAACACAGAATAACCAAATTGATGCAATAAAAAACGATAAATGGGATATCACCAAAGATTCCACAGAAATTCAAACCATCATCAGAGATTATTACAAACAACTCTATGCACACAAACTAATAAACCTGGAAGAAATGGATAAATTCCTGGACACTTGCCTCCTGCCAAGCCTAAACCAGGAAGAAGCCGAAACCCTGAACAGACCCATAACAAGGTCTGAAGTTGAGGCAGCAATTAAGAGCTTACCACCCAAAAAAAGCCCAGGTCCAGATGGGTTCACAGCTGAATTCTACCAGACATACAAAGAGGAGCTGGTACCATTTCTTCTGAAACTATTCCAAACAATACAAAAAGAGGGAATTCTTCCCAAATCATTTTATGACACCAACATCATCCTGATTCCAAAACTCGGCAGAGACTCAACAAGAAAAGAAAACTTCAGGCCAATATCCATGATGAACATAGATGCAAAAATCTTCAATAAAATACTGACAAGCCGATTGCAACAGCACATCAAAAAGCTTATCCACCATGATCAAGTAGGCTTCATCCCGGGGATGCAAGGCTGGTTCAACATATGCAAGTCTGTAAACGTAATTCACCACATAAACAGAACCAAAGACAAAAACCACATGATTATCTCAATTGATGCAGAGAAGGCCTTTGACAAAATTCAACAGCCCTTTAGCTAAAAACACTCAATAAGCTAGGTATCAATGGTACGTATCTCAAAATAATAAAAGCTATCTATGACAAACCAACAGCCAATATCATACTGAATGGGCAAAAACTGGACGCATTCCCCTTGAATTGTGGCACCAGACAAGGATGCCCGCTCTCACCACTGCTATTCAATATAGTATTAGAAGTTCTAGCCAGAGCAATCAGGCAAGAAAAAGAAATAAAGGGCATTCAAATAGGAAAGGAGGAAGTCAAATTGTCTCTATTTGCAGACGACATGATTGTATATCTAGAAGACCCCATCGTCTCAGCCCCAAACCTCCTGAAACTGATAAGCAAGTTCAGCAAAGTCTCAGGATACAAAATCAATGTGCAAAAATCACACGCATTCCTATACACGAATAACAGACTTAAAGAGAGCCAAATCAAGAACAAACTTCCATTCACAATTGCCACAAAGAGAATAAAATCCCTAGGAATACAACTAACAAGGAATGTAAAGGACCTCTTCAAGGAGAACTACAAGCCACTGCTCAACGAAATAAGAGAGGACACAAACAGATGGCAAAACATTCCATGTTCATGGTTAGGAAGAATCAATATCGTGAAAATGGCCATACTGCCCAAAGTAATTTACAGATTCAATGCTATCCCCATCAAGCTACCAATGACTTTCTTCGCAGAACTGGAAAAAACCACCTTAAACTTCATATGGAACCAAAAGAGAGCCCACATAGCCAAGTCAATTCTAAGCAAAAAGAACAAAGCGGGGGGCATCACACTACCAGACTTCAAACAATACTACAAGGCTACAGTAATCAAAACAGCATGGTACTGGTACCAAAACAGAGATATAGACCAATGGAACAGAACAGAGGTCTCGGAGGCAACACAACATATCTACAACCATCTGATCTTTGACAAACCAGACAAAAACAAGCAATGGGGAAAGGATTCCCTGTTCAATAAATGGTGTTGGGAAAGCTGGCTAGCCACGTGCAGAAAGCAGAAACTGGACCCCTTCCTGACACCTTACACTAAAATTAACTCCAGATGGATTAAAGACTTAAACAAAGACCTAACACCATAAAAACCCTAGAAGAAAATCTAGGCAAAACCATTCAGGATATAGCTGTAGGCAAGGACTTCATGACCAAAACACCAAAAGCATTGACAACAAAAGCCAGAAGAGACAAATGGGACCTAATCAAACTCCACAGCTTCTGCACAGCAAAAGAAACAATCATTAGAGTGAATCGGCAACCAACAGATTGGGAAAAAATTTTTGCAGTTTACCCATCTGACAAAGGACTGATATCCAAAATTTACAAAGAACTAAACTAGATTTACAAGAAAAAAACTAACAAGCCCATTCAAAAGTGGGCAAAGGATATGAACAGATACTTTACAAAAGAAGACATACGTGAGGCCAACAAACATATGAAAAAATGCTCATCATCACTGGTCAGCAGAGAAATGCAAATCAAAACTACATTGAGATACCATCTCACGCCAGTTAGAATGGCAATCATTAAAATATCTGGAGACAACAGATGCTGGAGAGGATGTGGAGAAATAGGAACACTTTTACACTGTTGGTGGGAGTGTAAATTAGTTCAACCATTGTGGAAGACAGTGTGGCGATTCCTCAAGGACGTAGAAATAGAAATTCCATTTGACCCAGCAATCCCATTACTGGGTATATATCCAAAGGATTACAAATCGTTCTACTATAAGGACACGTG